>NC_143588.1:27995945-28295945 GCF_048544385.1 Mastigoproctus giganteus | reverse complement strand
CTGTTGATGATCCTGCTCAGATAGCAAACAAACTGAATGAGTATTTTGCATCTACATTCACACGTGAGGAATTATTACAATTGGAAAATGGAAGAAGGTTATCAAATTGTAGCAGTGTGCTTAATGATTTTGTAATAACTGAGAGCAAAGTGGAGGAGAAATTGTTGAAGTTAAACATAAGAAAGGCACCTGGGGTGGATGGGATCTATCCAGTTATTTTAAAGGAGGCGGCAAAGCAACTAAGCAAACCCTTAGCCATAATTATGAGAGCATCCTTGGACTCAGGGGAGGTTCCCACGGACTGGAGATGTGCAAATGTGTCCCCAATTCACAAAGGTGGATCGAAGGGTGACACGAGTAATTACAGACCAGTTAGTTTAACTTCTGTTCCGGGTAAAATAATGGAGTCGCTGGTTAAAGATGCATTGCAGGATCATCTAGACAAAACTGCAGCGATAACTCAAACACAGCATGGGTTTGTTAAGGGAAAGTCTTGTCTGACAAATTTGATTGGTTATTATGATGTGGTCACAAAGGAACTGGATGCAAAAAATAATTTTGATATCATATACTTGGATTTCAGGAAAGCTTTTGACACTGTTGCGCATGGAAGACTACTGTACAAATTGGAGCAGAATGGTATTAAGGGTAAGTTGCTACAATGGATAAAAGGATGGTTAAGTGGGAGAAGACAGAGGGTGGTAATCAATGGGTGCTGCTCTTCGTGGACTAATGTTATTAGTGGAGTCCCACAGGGTTCGGTGTTGGGTCCACTGTTGTTTTGTGTATTTATCAATGATATTGATGAAGGTATATCAGGCTTAATGTCGAAGTTTGCAGATGACACAAAGGTTGGCAGGGTTGTTAATGACAGTAATGGCAGTGTGCTACTGCAACAGGATCTAGATAATTTGGGCAGATGGGCTAAGAAGTGGCAACTGAAGTTCAACCTTGACAAATGCAAAGTTCTGCATATGGGTAGAAATAACCCCAGAGAAACGTACCAACTGTGTGGTACTACACTTAAGGTGGTAGAAAATGAAAAAGACCTGGGAGTAATTGTGCAGTCAGATATGAAGTTTTCTGAGCAGTGCAGACAGGCTGCTAGGGCGGGTCATGGGGTTTTGTCAATGATATATAGGAATTTTGCTAGCAGGGAAAAGGAGGTGATTGTCCCTCTGTATAAGGCAATGGTCAGGCCACGCCTTGAGTACTGCGTACAGGTCTGGAGGCCTCATTTTAGGAAGGATGTAGATTTGCTTGAGCGTGTACAGAGAAGAGCAACACGATTGGTGAGGGGAATGAAGGGATTCTCTTACCAAGAGAGGCTTAAGTTCTGCAAATTGCAGTGGCTGGAGACTAGGCACCTGCGCGGTGATCTGATTGAGGTCTATAAGGCCTTGAATGGGTTGAGCACGCTGAATTCTGATGGGATCCTTCCACTTGTTCAGATTACCAACCTACGGGGACATAAGTTCAAATTAAGAAAGGACAGATGTAGAATAGATGTGCGGAAATTTGCCTTTAGCCAGCGGGTGGTTAATTGCTGGAACAAACTTCCATCTGTCGTTGTAGAAGTTGATAGGTTAAATAAATTTAAGGAGGAACTGGACAGGCATTTGGAGGGAATGGTGTGTTTTTTTTTTTTTTTTTTTTTGGCTGATGCTGCATAAGCTCCTACACTTGCTTTCTTGCATCGTGTGCCACTACTACTACTACTACTACTACTACTACTACTACATACTGCTTTTTCTCCTCCTCTTATTTCAAAGACCTTTGTATTATTTACTCGAGTCAGTTTTTTCCTTTCCTACATCTATATCAAGTGTGCATCTTACCATTCTGTGATCACTTCCAACATTTACCTTATTCAGGACGGTAACATCACTCATGATATATATTCTGTTAGTGAGGATGAAGTCGATTTTATTAGTTGTTAATCCATTTGGACTCTTCCATGTCCACTTTCTGTTCACCCTTTTCTTGAAAAAAGTGTTCATTACTTACAATCCTCGAGATTCTGCAAATTCCACTTTCACCTCTTTCATTTCTTTCACCAATTCCAAAATTTCCTATAGTTCCCCTTTCTGCACTGTTTTGTGTTTTACCAACCTTAGCATTGAAGTCCCCCATAATAATCATGTAGTGGGTTTTCTGCTCATCTAGAAGACTCTCAATTTCAGTGTACATTTCTTCAACCTCTTCACAACACTGACCATTATCAAATTTATCAAATTTGCAAAATACAGACAGATACAAACTATACCTCCAGCCAACAAATTACGTGGAGTTTTCACCGAGCGAACTGGGAAATGTTTTCCCAAATAATCCAATTTGATAGTCACTTGATCCTCACTACATCTATTAATAATGCCACTAGGCATATAGTAGGAGAAATACTTGGAGCTGCTGCCAGCGCAATACCAAATGCAAACATTACCAAACAATGGTTGGTGGGCAAGAGATTGCTTTCTTGCTAAATGAAAGCAAAATAAAGCTTGGAACGTTTTTTGCTGAAATACTATAATGGAGAACCTAATCAACTATAAATGTCAGAAAGCTGAAGCACACCAAATTCGAAGAAAAGCAAAACAGGATGCGTGGATTCGATTCACTTCCACCATCTACAGAAACACTGACCCCAGAATAATCTGGAGAAAGATCCAGATTATTCTGGGGTCATTAGCTGAAACATTTCATCCCCTAATTCTTATGAAGACTCATTTAGATGCACAAAAAAAGTCTATGGAAAAGTATAAAATTAACTTCAATACAAACCAATCATATTCTTATAATCTTCTGTTCACTTTAACCGAACTCAATGAAGTTCTTCAGTTTTCTCAAAATAGTTCTGCTGGACCAGATGGCATTTATTACGTAATGCTTTGCCACCTCAACTCCAACTCAAAATCTATGCTATTAAAATTTTACAACAATTTTACAATCTTCTTCAAAGATTCTAAAATTTTAGAATCTTTGAAGAGAATGTTTATCCTGATGCATGGCATCAGTCAATAGTGGTACCCATAGCAAAACCTGGGAAAGATACTACCTCCCCTAACAGTTATCATCCTATATCTTTGAAATTTAGGAAAGATAATAGAAAAGATGGTTCAGAGGAGACTAGTCTGGATTTTGAAGCTCAAGATGCTATAACACCGCACCAATTTGGTTTCTGCCATAACAAGTCAACAACTGATGTCCACATTGCTCATGCTCAAAATGCTTTTGTTAAAAAACACACATGGTAATGATAACTTTTGATATTACCAAAGCATTTGACACCACCTGGAGATATGGAATCCTCCAAGACTTAAACAACCTTGGACTGAGAGGTAACTTGCCTCTTTTCATTCAGAATTTTCTCCATTTCAGGACCTTTCAAGTACAATTACAGAATGAGCTGTCCACAATTCACACACAAGAAGGAATACCTCAAGGATCTATTTTAAGCGCTACACTTTTTGCTTTACGAACCAGTGGCATTACTCGAGACATCCCACCTACGGTGGAAACTTATATGTATACAGATGATCTTGCTATTTCCTGTCAATCATCAAGCATGGGTACCATTGAAAGACAACTACAATTAGCAATAACTAAAATTGAAACTTGAACAAAATGCAATGACTATCGATTAACCGAGGGGAAAACTACAGCAATACACTTCTGTAATTGCGATCACTTCATCTGGAACCTGTATTAAAATTGAAAGGCACAGAAATACCGATTACGCATTCGATAAGACTATTGGGTTTGATTTTAGACACCAAACAAAATTTTTACAAACATATAACATACCTGTGAACTACTTGCCTCCAGAAATTAAACATCCTTTGTGCAGTATCCTCAACATTTAGAGTGCTGACAGAGTCATTACTGAATTTATATCATGCTCTAATCCAGTCATGATTAGATTATGGAGCTGCAGTATATGCTTCAGCTAAAAAGAGCATCTTATGATCTCTGAACACCATCCAACACAGTGCTCTTCGATCTTCTCTAGGTGCCTTCAGAACCTCGCCAGTTCAGAGCTTGTACATGAAAGCACATGACCCTCCACTTTATCTTAGAAGATAAAGCTTACTCTACCAATACGCTGCCAAAATAAGGAGCTCACCGTATGATCCTTGTTGGGTATACCTCAACCAACCTCTTTGGACAACACTCTATGAATCCAAGCCTAATGAATCCTGGCCTGCTGGGATATGCCTTCAAGAAATAACACAAAAGAGGAAAATTGATCTCAATAAATTTGAAGAAAGTACAAATGTGCCTTTACCTTCATGGGATAGACAAGATATAGACTTTGATCTATACTTTACTCAGCGGTCAAAAAACACCATTCCATCTTTTAATATCCAACAGCTAAATGCCAACCATACTACAGAACACATTGGCAAACTCATAATCTATACAGATGACTCTAAGTCGCACTCTCATGTAGGTGCAACAGCAGCAGTATTCCCTTCGCATGTAATTTCAAAGGCCCTGCCACTTGAGTACTTTCTGCTGAATTATATGCCATCCAGTTTGCATTAAGTGAAATATGTCCGCAATCATCACTTTCTGTCTTAATTTATTCTGATTCGCTCAGTACTATCATAGCCATACAGAGTAAACATCATTCTCGTCATCCCATTCTACAAGAAATTGGCTTTCTAATCAAACTCTGTCCAAAAACAACACTCCGAAATAACTCTTTGCCAGATACCAGGACACTCCAGAATAGAAGGCAATGACAAAGCTGATAATGCAGAAAAGTCAGCTACAGAACAGCCAAAAAAAGCAATGATTGTTCCATACACTGATTTCAGACCAGTTATTATTAGAGCAAATCAGGATGAATCGGCCGAGATATGGAGAAATCAAACCAATAATAAACTGCAGGAAATAAAATCGAATCCACAAATATGGAACTCAGGCATCAGAGTCGCAGAGAAGAAGTAATGCTTGCCAGACTACAAAAAGGGCACACTCACCTTACACATTATCATCTACTAGCTAATGAAAATCTCCCTCTCTGATTTGAATGTCAAGTTCAGCTTACTGTGAAACATATCCTTTTAGTATGCCATCGATTCAGAAATTCCAGATTTCTTTGCTTCCAGAGTCTGAGCAATAATTAGCATTAGCATTAGTAGAGGCATATGATGCAAGAAAGCAAGCTTATTCAGCATCAGCCAATAAAAAAAAAAAAAAAAAAAAAAAACAACCACTACTCCCATTTCACCCCTCAATTCGTTCGAAATACCTGTCCAGCTGAGCCTTAAATTTGTTTAGGCTATCAACTTCAACAACAAGCGATGGAAGTCTATTCCACAAACCAACTGCCCGCTGGCTAAAGGCGAATTTCCGCACATCTATCCGACATCCGTCCTTCCTCAATTTGAATTTATGCCCTCTCAGGTGATTATTCTGAGCAAGAGGAAGAATCCCATCGGCATTGAGCATGCTCAAGCCATTCAAAGCCTTGTACACCTCTATCAGATCACCTCGGCGATGCCTAGTCTCCAGGCTCTGTAATTTGCAAAACTTAAGCCTTTCTTCGTAAGAGCAACCCTTTGTTCCATTCACTAATCTTGTTGCCCTTCTCTGTACTCGTTCCAGCAGCTCTACATCCTTCTTGAAATGAGGCCTCCAGACCTGTATACAGTACTCAAGGTGTGGCCTGACCAATGCCTTATACAAGGGAATAATCACATCCCTGTCCCTGCTAGAAAAATTCCTGTATATCATTGACAAGACACCATGAGCTACTCTTGCAGCTCGTCTGCACTGCTCAGAGAACTTCATATCTGCCTGCACAATTACCCCCAGGTCCTTTTCATTCTCTACCACTGTCAGCGTAGTACCACAGAGTTGATACGTTGATCTGGGGTTACTGTTTCCCATATGTAGTACTTTACATTTGTCAATGTTAAACTTCATTTGCCACCTCTCAGCCCATCTGCTCAACCTTTCCAGATCCTGTTGCAGCAGCATAGTATCAGTAGTGTCCTTAACAACCCTGCCAACCTTTGTATCGTCTGCAAACTTGGACATTAAGCCTGATACACCATCATCAATATCATTTATAAATACAGAAAACAACAATGGACCCAACACTGAACCCTGAGGAACTCCACTAATAACATTAGTCCACGTTGAGCAGTGTCCATTGATTACCACTCTCTGTCTTCTGCCACTCAACCATCCCTTTATCCATAGCAGCAATTTTCCTCGAATGCCACACTTTTCCAATTTGTGCAGCAGTCTTCCATGCGCAACAGTATCAAAAGCCTTTCTAAGATCCAAATATATAATATCAAAGTTATTCCCTGCATCCAGTTCTTTTGTGACTACATCATAGTATCCAATCAAATTGGTCAGACAAGACCTGCCCTTAACAAACCCATGCTGTGTCTGAGCTATAACTGAATTCTTGTCCAGATGATCCTGCAGTGCTTCTTTAACCAGTGCCTCCATTAATTTTCCTGGAACCGAAGTTAAACTAACAGGTCTATAATTACTTGTGTCAGCCTTTGATCCTCCTTTGTGAATTGGGGTTACATTTGCACATCTCCAGTCCATGGGTACCTCCCCTGAGTCCAAAGAAGCTCTCATAATTATGGCTAGGGGTTTGCTTACTTCCTTTGCTGCCTCCTTTAATATAACTGGATAGATCCCATCCACCCCGGGTGCCTTTTTTATGTTTATCCTCAACAATTTCTCCTCCACTTTCCTCTCAGTTATTAGAAAATCATCTAGCTCACTGCCAATGTTTACTTCACCTACGACATTCCCCTTCCTGAATAACTCCTCATGTGTGAATGTAGATGCAAAATACTCGTTTAGATTGTTAGCCACCTGAGCTGGTTCCTCAACTGTTGAACCATCAACATCCAGTGGACCAATCTGATTCATCCCTTTCCTTCTTGAGTTTAAATAGGTAAAGAACTCTTTTCTGTTTTTCTTTGCATCCTTTGCCAAGGATTTCTCATAATCTGCCTTTGCCTGCCTAATCTCCTTTGTGACTTGGTTACAGACCAACTTATATCTATCATAGGCTTCCACGTCACCCATTAATTTGTATGTATCCCATGCATTTTTCTTCTCTGCCATATGTCTCATTAGTTCATCTGACAACCATTTAGGCCTGAACCTTGAACAATATTTCTTGGTTGGTATGTAAAGCCTGGTAGCTTCCAAGATTAGTTCCTTGAATGCTTCCCATTTTGAATTTGCTGTTGGTAACATCTTCAGTTGGTCCCACTGTATAGAATTTAAATACTGTCTCAGACCATCATAGTCGCCTTTACGAAAGCAAAAACCCTTCCCTTTACCTCTGATGGTAGTTACCTCCTTGAGTAAATCCCACTTCAGCACACTGTGATCACTGCCACCCAGTGGTTCATTTATCTGCAGATTCCTAATGCATGAAGAATCACTACTGATAATCAGATCAAGAGTAGATAATCAGATCACTACTGATAATCAGATCACTACTGATAATCAGATCAAGCATGCTCCCTCTAGTTGCCTCCCGAACATGCTGGTGTAGAAAACAATCATCCAATAAATCCACAAAAGCCTTGCTAGTGTGTGAGTGACCAACCCACAAATTCCAGTCAATATCTGGGAAATTAAAATCCCCCATTATAAGACTCTCTGATTTACTGGCCCATTCTATTTCCCTGTACAGTATCTTATTATACTCATCAGAGTCATTAGGCCTATAGCACACTCCTACTCTCAATTTTGATTTACCTATGCTTATGTCACACCAAACTGACTCAACACTGCACTGTCCAGCGATGTCAACTGGCTTCACTTCCTTGGATTTTATGTGTTTTTTAACTAATAGCATAACCCCTCCTCCCTTCCTATCCTGTCTATCCTTTCTGTAGACGTACTCCCCAAATTCCAGTTCTGCATTCCTTATATCTGTGTGACACCACGTCTCTGATATCCTAACAATATCTGCCTTTGATGTTTTGAGTAATACCTCAAATTCATTAAATTTATTTACTAAACTCCTAGCATTAGTGTACACGCAAGTATACATGCACCTGTTCCTATTCTTAGCTACCCTAACACAACCCATGTGTTTACTTGTACTGCAATGACTTCCACCAGTCTCTGAAATATCCTGCATCTTGTTTTTCAGGCTTCTGCTCATTCCAATAGAAGCAGTGCAAGAATCTCTTTCACCTCTGCCAGTGGCTACTGTTAATCCATTAGTCTTTGTCTCCCCCCAAGCTAGCAGTTTTCCGACCCACCTAACACTGCCTCGATAGCATCAGCAAATATTCTTGCACCCCTTCTATTTAAGTGTATCCCATCCCTGTAGAAGCAATCTCTCCTGTTAACAAGTACAGTCCAGGCTGAAAAAAATTCTACCCCTTCAGCCTTGCACAATCTTTCCAGGGCCGAATTGATCGACAAGGCTCTCATCATATACTCCCTCCTATTGTGTTTGGGCAGAATTGCAGACACTTTCAAATTCAACCCTACTTCACGGCTTTTTTTCAACAGTGACCTGTACTTGTTAAGTAATTCCGCTGGTCTCCTACTCTTAATATCATTAGTGCCAACGTGTACAACTATATCACCTTTTGTGCCCTTAAAAGATGATATCTGCTCTACAACGTCATCAACCTTTGCCCCTGGCAGACATACCCTGGTCCTGTTCCACCTATCCTTTTTACAAAGCATGTTCCCCGTTTCCCTGACAATTGAGTCACCAACAACTACTAGTTCCTGTTGGACCAGCGCATTCTGCCTTGGGGGCTGCCTCTGTGTTGCAAGATGACCAAGTCCAAGCTCTGGTGTTGATGTGGGCAGCTGAGAGCTTGATGGGCCCCTCAATTTATTTCCTTCGAGGGCATCCACCCTGTCCTTCAAGGTCTCATATAGGCCCATAACAACGCCGAGTTGTCGCCTAATTTCCTTGCACTCCTTGCATCGTGCACACACAAAGACATTCCCCATGGCAGTATCATGTACCGTACCCGATTGCTCCGCAAACATCAAGCAAACAGTGCATCTTAAAAGGCCGTGATTCAGGGGGCAACCGCCCCCTCAGTTCTCCCCTGAGTCACAGCACTCCCATTAGCTTGAGCCTTTTGCTTTGCTGCTCTGGTCAGAGTCATGATTTCGATTTAAATGTCAATAAAATTACAATTTCAGAACAAAATTAAAACCTTAAACTTGTATCTTAACACAGTTATAACGCTATATTTATTTTTCGGTATCGAGTGTTATCTACGAGTTCCCTTTATATAACTTCCGTATCAAGTATGTATTAATTATTTGTTACGTTTGTACTCTAAGTCGTTATATGTATATAGTTAAAAGTACAATTTAATTGACAATGAAGTTTAACAAGATTAATAGATGTACTGATTAATTGACAATATTATATTATGCACTATACTATACAAAGCTAATGCTATCGAATTCCGGATATGCTGTATCGCGCTTCAGTAACGAGTGTTATCTACGAAATCCCTTTATATAACTTCTGTATTAATTATTTATTTTTACTAATTATTTATGTTCCGTAACCTAAGTGGTTATATGTATAGTTAAAATTACAATTTAGTTGCCAATGAAGTTAGACAAGATTAATAGATTTTACTGATTAATTTTCACGTAACAATGGCGGCCGTTTATGAACGGTAAACACGTGGATTTGATACCCTTTCCGATACTAAGTAATACCTACAAAATCTCTATCTAAGTTATTTTAACTTTAAGTACCGTAAATAGGAATATAAAGCTACTCTAGAAATAAGTTAATATGTCAATTTAAACTAATAAAGCAGAAAATAAATCAGAAAAAACTTCTCTATTCCAAGAGCGGCAGAAAGGCACGTCCGCACAGGAAACCCTCGACCTCAGACTCAGACATAATCAGAATCCACTATCCACTTACACTTCAACAGATTTTAGATAACTCTGAAAATCTCGATGAACTGTTTAATTTTATTCGGCAAATCCACTTTGACAAACGAATCTAAAAAAAAAATGATGTACTGTACATTAAAAAAACCTGTAAAGATACCCTCGTGTCTTAAAACACTTAAACAACAACAACAACAACAACTCCCAGCAGTCCCTGAAATCCCCAGCACCTTGTTTTCCAGGCTGCTGTTCATTCCAATAGAAGCAGTGCAAGAATCACTTTCACCTCAGCCAGCGATTACTATTAATCTATTATCCATATATCCCCCCCCCCAAGCCAGCAGTTTTCAGACCCAACTAACACTGCCTCAATAGCATCAGCAAATATTCTTGCACCCTTTCTATTTAAGCGTATCCCATCTCTGTAGAGGCAGTCTCTCCTGTTAACAAACACAGACCAGGCTAAAAAAAATTCTACTCTATGAGCCTTGCACAATCTCTCCAGGGCCGAATTGATTGGAAGGCTCTAATTATAAATGATATTGATGATGGTATATATCAGGCCTAATGTCCAAGTTTGCAGACAATACGAAGGTTGGCAAGTTTTATTAATGACACTAATGACAGTACACTGCTGCAGCAGGATCTAGAAAAGTTGAGCAGATGGCCCGAGAGGTGGCAAATGAAGTTTAACATTGACAAATGTTAAGTACTGCATGTGAGAAGCAGTAATCCCAGAGTAATGTATCAACTCTGTGGTACCACACTGACAGTGGTAGAGAATGAAAAGGACCTGGAGGTAATTGTGCAGACAGATATGAAGTTTTCTGAGCAGTGCAGACGGTCTGCAAGAGTAGCTCATGGTGTCTTGTCAATGATATATAGGAATTTTTCTAGCAGGGATAAGGAAGTGATTATCCTCTTGTATAAGGTAATGATCAGACCAATACCTTGAGTACTGTATACAGGTCTGGAGGCCTCATTTTAAGAAGGATGTATAGCTGTTGGAACGAGTACAGAGAAGGGCAACAAGATTAGTGAACAGAACGAAGGGTTGTTCTTACGAAGAAAGGCTTAAGTTTTGCAAATTGTTGTTCTTACGAAGAAAGGCTTAAGTTTTGAAAATTACAGTGTCTGGAGACTAGGCACCTGTGAGGTGATCTGATAGAGGTGTACAAAGCCTTGAATGGTTTGAGAATGCTCAGTGCTGATGGGATACTGCCTCTTGCTCAGAATAATCGCCTGAGAGGGCATAAATTCAAATTGAGGAAAGACGGTTGTAGGATAGATGTGTGGAAGTTTGCCTTTAGCCAGCAGATGGTTGATTGCTGGTACAAACTTCCATCTGTCGTTGTAGAAGTTGATAGCTTAAATAGATTCAAGGCAGAACTTGACAAACATTTGTAGCGAGTGGATGGATGAAATAAGTTTTTTTTTTTTGGCTGATGCTCAGCATGAATTGTTGAGGAAGCTTCCATCCTGCAGTGGGTTGATAATGGCTGCAGTTAACTTTTTTTCTTTTTTTTTTATATAAGCTTTCTTTCTTGCATCATGTGCCCATGCTAATGCTAATTATATACTCCCTCCTATCGTGTCTGGGCAGAATTGCAGACACCTTCGAATTCAACCCTAACTCGTGACTTTTTTCAGCATTGACCTGTACTTGCTAAGTAATTCTGCCGTTCTCCTACTCTTAATATCATTGGTGCCAATGTGTACAACAATATTGCCTTTTGTGCCCTTAAAAGATATCTGTGATATCATGAACTACACGCAAAAGCAAATAAAAATGTCATATTCTTGAGTACATTTCGTGCAAGTGTTGCAATAAGTAATGGTACAAAGAACCCTTGCACAACATTATATTACAACCAAACAGAATACAGGGTTGGGCGTCTCCGTAGCCAGGTGGGAAGGAGCAGCAGTGCGTACCACATGCTTCTTGATTAGACCGGGGTTCGAGCCCATCACCACCAAATATGGAGGATGCGGAAAGGTCAGGGAATGACCACCGCATATTCCGGAGTAATATGGCCTTAGTTGCTAATGCTCCTAAAAAAAAAAACCAAACAATACAGGGTTGATATTTTAGACCAAATAGCCAAAAAATATTGAACAAAAGCAGGTTAACGTATCTGGCTGGTTCTTATATTTTATGATTTATTATATCTTTCAGTAATCAGTGCTTGGATTATTTATAAAAAAGTGAAAAGGAAAATTAGGAAGAGAAGAGATTTTATAGTGGATATAGCTGAAGAACTCGAAAAGAATATATAAATTCACAGAAAGCAGCAGCAGCTCAAACCAGTAACAACAACAGTAGCTATGTCAACCCTCTGAAAAGGCATCAGTGCCAAATTAGGTGATGCAGGGCAAACAAAACTATAGAAGTGTGCAATCTGCATAAAAAGCAGAAAGAGTGTGGAAACTGTTTAAAAATTTATCATTTGTTTAAATTGTGCAAATTACTTATTATAATAAATTTGTAACACTACTTAAAAGTTTATTTTATGCACTGCAGTCAAAATGACTGGCAATGGCAGTTTTGGGTATTTTTGTTAGCCAGTGGTTCTAGTGTTAATGAAATTGTGTTTTTTCTCTTTTCAGATATGGATGATTTGCTAGAATGTACTACTCCCCAAGGTAAGTGTCACATGAGAAATATAATGTAAGATAACACATGAGAAATATGATGTAATTATTTTCACACATTGTCTCTCTCTCTCAATATTAACTAACATAAAATCAAATAAAACAATGTAGTCAAGATAGCTCTGTCTAACTTTTTTCTTTGTCTTTTCTGTTATGTGTTTTCTGCTTCTCTTAGGATGGGGAGAGTTGTTATAAAAGAATAACTAGTGTCATTATGAATATGTTATTTTATTTAAATTGTACTTACTGACCAGTGAAAAAATTTTATTGAGAAATAGCTCTTTGCAGTGTGAATATCGACAACAAAATAAAAAGTAATTGTTTATATTATTTGATAATGATATTTTATATCTTTTTTGGATCTATATTGTGTTGCTGATCAAGAAACAAATTAGACAGAAATCAATATTAGCATCAGGATTAGTAAAAGCACATGATGCAAGAAAGCAAGCTTATATAGCATCAGCCAAAAAAAAAAAAACCCAAAAAAAAAAAAAAAACCTAATCTTCTAATTTCACCTTCCACTCGCTCCAAATGTTTGTCAAGTTCTGCCTTGAATCTATTTAAGCTATCAACTTCTACAACGACAGATGGAAGATTGTTCCAGCAATCAACCACCCGCTGGCTAAAGGCAAACTTCCACACATCTATCCTACAAACGTGTTTCCTCAATTTGAATTTATGCCCTCTCAGGCGATTATTCTGAGCAAGAGGAAGAATCCAATCAGCATTGAGCATGCTCAAACCATTCAAGGATTTATACACCTCAATCAGATCACCTTGCAGGTGCCTAGTCTCCAAACACAGTAATTTGCAAAACTTAAGCCTTTCTTCGTAAGAGCAACCCTTTGTTCCATTCACTAATCTTGTTGCCCTTCTCTGTACTCGTTCCAACAGCTCTACATCCTTCTTAAAATGGGCCCTCCAGACCTGTATACAGTACTCAAGGTGTGGTCTGACCATTACCTTATACAAGGGGATAATCACCTCCTTATCCCTGCTAGAAAAATTCCTGTATATCATTGACAAGACACCATGAGCTACTCTTGCAGACTGTCTGCACTGCTCAGAAAACTTTATATATGCCTGCACAATTACCACCAGGACCGTTTCATTCTCTATCAGTGTCACTGTAGTACCACACAGTTGATACATTACCCTGGGGTTACTGCTTCCCATATGCAGTATTTTACATTTGTCAATGTTAAACTTCAGTTGCTACCTCTCAGCCCATCTGCTCAACTTTTCTAGATCCTGTTGCTGCAGTGTACTGTCATTAGTGTCATTAACAACCCTGCCAACCTTTGTATCATCTGCAAACTTGGACATTAAGCCTGATATACCATCATCAGTATCATTAATAAATACAGAAAACAACAATTGACCCAACACTGAACCCTGAGGGACTCCACTATATCAATAGTCCATGAAGAGCAGTGTCCATTGATTACCACTCTCTGTCTTACCTCACTCAACCATTCCTTTATCCATAGCAGCAATTTGCCTCCAATGCCACATTGCTCCAATTTGTGCAGCAGTCTTCCATGTGCAACAGTATCAAAAGCCATTCTAAGATCAAAATATATGATATCAAAATTATTCCCTGCATCCAGTTCCTTTGTGATCACACCATAGTATCCAATTAAATTGGTCAGACAAGACTTCTCCTTAACAAAACCATGCTGTGTCCGAGCTATAAATGAAGTCTTGTCTAGATGATCCTGTAGTGCTTCTTTAACCAGTGCCTCCACTAATTTTCCTCTAACAGAACTTAACTCACAGGTCTATAATTACTTGTGTCACCCTTTGATCCTCATTTGTGAATTGGGGTCATATTTGCACATCAGAGAGCCTTGTTGATCAATTTGGCCCTGGAGAGTGCAAGGCTCAAAGGGTAGAATTTTTCTCAGCCTACTCAGTGCTTGTTAACAGGAGAGACTGCGTCTACATTGATGGGATGCACTTAAATACAAAGGGTGCAAGAATATTTGCTGATGCTATCGAGGCAGAGTTAGGTGAGTCGGAAAACTGCTAGCTTGGGGGAGTGATACACGGACTAATAGATTAACAGTAGCCACTGGCAGAGGTGAAAGTGATTCTTGCACTGCTTCTG
This sequence comes from Mastigoproctus giganteus, assembly GCF_048544385.1. NCBI lineage: Eukaryota > Metazoa > Arthropoda > Arachnida > Uropygi > Thelyphonidae > Mastigoproctus > Mastigoproctus giganteus. The sequence goes on along the minus strand of NC_143588.1, from coordinate 28,281,291 downwards.
TCGAAATGCAATTGAGCAACAGCCTGGAAAACAAGGCAATGGGGATTTCCAGTACTGCTGGGAGTCATAGTGGAACAAATAAATACATGGGTTGTGTTAGGATAACTAAGAGTAGAAACAGGTGCATGCATACACCAAGGAGGTTTGAATCTGATTGGTCCACTTGACATCGATGGTTCGACTGTAGATGATCCTTCTCAGATAGCAAACAAACTGAATGAGTATTTTGCATCTACATTCACACGTGAGGAATTATTAAGGTTTGGAAATGGCAGAGGGTTATCAAATTGTAGCAGGATACTTAATGATTTTGTAATAACTGAGAGCAAAGTGGAAGAGAAACTGTTGAAGTTAAACGTAAGAAAAGCACGTGGGGTGGATGGGATCTATCCAGTTATATTAAAGGAGGCAGCAAAGCAACTAAGCAAACCCTTAGCCATAATTATGAGAGCATCCTTGGACTCAGGGGAGGTTCCCACAGACGGGAGATGTGCAAATGTATCCCCAATTCACAAAGGGGGATCGAAGGGTGACACGAGTAATTATTACAGACCAGTTAGTTTAACTTCTGTTCCGGGTAAAATAATGGAGTCGCTGGTTAAAGATGCATTGCAGGATCATCTAGACAAGACTGCAACAATAATTCAGACACAGCATGGGTTTGTTAAGGGAAAGTCTTGTCTGACAAATTTGATAGGATATTATAATGTGGTTACAAAGGAACTGGATGCAAAAAATAATTTTGATATCATATATTTGGATTTCAGGAAAGCTTTTGACACTGTTGCGCATGGAAAACTATTGTACAAATTGGAGCAGAATGGTTTTAAGGGTAAGTTGCTACAATGGATAAAAGGATGGTTAAGTGCGAGAAGACAGAGGGTGGTATCAATGGGTTCTGCTCTTCTTGGACTAATGTTATTAGTGGAGTCCCACAGGGTTCGGTGTTGGGTCCACTGTTGTTTTGTATATTTATCAATGATATTGATGAAGGTATATCAGGCTTAATGTCGAAGTTTGCAGATGATACAAAGGTTGGCAGGGTTGTTAATGACAGTAATGGCAGTGTGCTACTGCAACAGGATCTAGATAATTTGGGAGATGGGCTAAGAAGTGGCAACTGAAGTTTACCCTTGACAAATGCAAAGTACTGCATATGGGTAGAAGTAACCCTAGAGAAACGTACCAACTGTGTGGTACTACACTTAAGGTGGTAGAAAATGAAAAATACCTTGGAGTAATTATGCAGGCAGATATGAAGTTTTCTGAGCAATGCAGACAGGCTGCCATTGCAGGTCATGGGGTTTTGTCAATGATATATATAGGAATTTTGCTAGCAGGAAAAAGGAAGTGATTATCCCTCTGTATAAGGCAATGGTCAGGCTACGCCTTGAGTACTGCGTACAGGTCTGGAGGCCTCATTTTAGGAAGGATGTAGATTTACTTGAGCGTGTACAGAGAAGGGCAACAAGATTGGTAAGGGGAATGAAGGGATCCTCTTATCAAGAGAGGCTTAAGTTCTGCAAATTGCAGTGGCTGGAGACTAGGCACCTGCGCGGTGATCTGATTGAGGTGTATAAGGCCTTGAATGGGTTCAGCATGCTGAATTCGGATGGGATCCTTCCACTTGTTCAGATTACAAACCTAAGGGGGCATAAATTCAAATTAAGAAAGGACAGATGTAGAATAGATGTGCGGAAATTTGCCTTTAGCCAGCGGGTGGTTAATTGCTGGAACAAACTTCCATCTGTCGTTGTGGAAGTTGATAGGTTGAATAAATTTAAGGAGGAACTGGACAGGCATTTGGAGGGAATGGTGTGTTTTTTTTTTTTTTTTGGCTAATGCTGCATAAGCTCATACATTTGCTTTCTTGCATCACATGCCACTACTATTACTACTACTACTACTTGCATGTACAGCAGGCCCTCGTTATAACGCGGTTCGCTTTACGCTGATTCGCTATAATGCTGTTCTTATATTATAACCCATATCTGACTATTACGCTGTCACAAATCACTATAACACTCTTTTGCATATTTAATTTTTGTCATATTTAACGAAATCATTTCATTTGATGGAGTTGATAGCTTGAAAATGAATATAGCAAACAGCATTAAAACGTTTCCCACGACGACTTGAGAAATTTTCCCAAACTCTGAAATTTTCTCGCATGCTAATTTAATTGCAGTAGAGTGTTGTTGTTGCGTAGTTCCAAGATCAACATTTTAAAAAATGATCAAGTATATTGCTTGTAATATTTGTGTTACATGCATTTATCCAATGTCTAGTCATCGCTCAGTACGGTATTAGACATCATTCGAAATAGACAGTTTACTCAAACATTGTATTATAATTAATGCAACCAACGCAGTTATATTTTCGAAGAGTTAATAATGGCGGATAAGAATGAAAAAGCAACAATGCCTGGACGTGGTACGAAGACTACAGATGTAAGAAAAAGACTGAATTTGAAAATTAAATTAGATGTTTTGGAGCGAATCGATTCCAGTCAATGACAAGCGGTTGTGTGCCATAATTTAGGACTGGCAAGTTTAACTGGAAGAGCAATTATAAAAAATAAAAAATTTATTTTAGCAGCGGGAAAGACAGCTGTTCCACTGAAAGCAACTACGGCTAGGCCAGCTATTAAGATTGAAATCAATAGAGTTTAAAGAATTTTATTAAAGATAATATCCAATGCAGAATTCAGTTAAGTGAAATATTATTAAAAAAAAAAAAAAAAAAAAAATGTGGAACCATTTACAACTGGTAAAGGCTGGTTGAATAGATCTGGGGAGAAGCCGCAAATGCAGATCAAGGAGCTGAAACTTTCAAAAAAGAACTTGTTAAAATTATTGAAAAGGGGTATTATGTGTTATACTTCTCAACAAGTTTTTAACATAGATGAAGCAGCACTTTTTTGGAAACTAATGCCTAAAAGAAGTTTCATATTGAAAGAAGAAAAAAAAATGCCAGGTTTCAAAGCGGCGAAAGATCGGTTGACTTTATTGTTGGGTGGTAATGCTGCGGGGCATTTAAATTTAAAAATGCAAAGTACTGCATAACAAACCTCTTTTAGTTTACTCAAACTAAAAGAGTACTCAAACCTCTTTTAGTTTACCAGGAAGAGGGCCAAAGTACAACCCAAAATCGACACATTTTTAATGATTATATTCTTCAATCAAATTAAATCAATTAAAATGAATTTAGATCAATTAAATTCATGATTTTAATTGGAATTTTAAGTTTAATTTTGATAGGTAAGTAGTTATATGTATGTAATGCAGAATATTTTATATGTACAAATATTTGAATATTAAATATTTTGACCGATACTTGTGCATCTTTTCATTACCGTTTATTTTTTATTAGGAAATATCCTATGGCACTGACCGCAACTCACAAATACATATGTTACTTTATGGGAATGCGGTTGTTGCTTACCGCTCAGTTTTTCCGGAACGAATTATCAGCATTAAGTGGGGGTCACCTGTACACCAATGCTAGGAGTATAGTTAATAAATTTGATGAGCTTGAAGTGCTAGTCAAGACATCAAAGGCAGATATTGTTGGGATATCAGAGACGTGGTGTCACACAGACATGAGCAGAATTGATTTTTGGGAGTACAATGTGTACATAAAGGAGAGACAAGACAGGATGAGAGGAGGGGTTATGCTGTTAGTTAAGAAACATAAAATCAAAGGAAGCACATCCAATTGATGTTGGTGGATAATGCAATGTTGAGTCTGTTTGGTGTGACATAAGCACTGGAAAAGAAAAAATGAGAGTTGGTGTGTGTTATATATATAGACCTAATGAATGAATCTGATGAGTATAATGAGCAATTGTGCAGAGAAATAGAGTGGGCGAGTAAATCAGAATGTCTTATAATGGGGGATTTTAGCATTAGCATTAGTAGAGGCATATGATGCAAGAAAGGAAGCTTATTCAGTATCAGCCAAAAAAAAAAAAAAAAAAAAAATAACCCTTCCACTTCACCCCTCCATTCATTCGAAATACCTGTCCAGCTGAGCCTTAAATTTATTTAGGCTATCAACTTCCACAACAAGGGATGGAAATCTGTTCCACCAACCAACTACCCGATTGCTAAAGGCAAATTTCCGCACATCTATCCTACATCTGTCTTTCCTCAATTTGAATTTATGCCCTCTCAGGTGATTATTCTGAGCAAGAGGCAGTATCCCATCAGCATTGAGCATTCTCAAACCATTCAAGGCTTTGTACACCTCTATCAGATCACCTCGCCAGTGCCTAGTCTCCAGACACTGTAATTTGCAGAACTTAAGCCTTTCTTCGTAAGAGCAACCCTTCATTCTGTTCACTAACCTTCTGTTACTGTTCACTGCCCTTCTCTGTACTCGTTCTAGCAGCTCTACGTCCTCCTTGAAATGAGGCCTCCGGACCTGTATACAGGACTCAAGGTGCGGCCTGAACCATTGCCTTATATGAGGGAATAATCACCTCCCTATCCCTGCTAGAAAAATTCCTGTATATCATTGATAAGACACCATGGGCTACTCTTTTAGCCCATCTGCAGTGCTCAGAGAACTTCATATCTGCCTGCACAATTACCCCCAGGTCCCTTTCATTCTCTACCACTGTCAGTGTAGTACCACAGAGGTGATACGTTGCTCTGGGGTTGCTGTTTCCCCTATGTAGTACTTTACATTTGTCAATGTTAAACTTCATTTACCACCTCTCAGCCCATCTGCTCAACCTTTCCAGATCCTGTTGCAGCAGCATAGCATCAGTAGCGTCCTTAACAACCCTGCCAACCTTTGTATCGTCTGCAAACTTGGACATTAAGCTTAATATATACCATCATCAATATTATTTATAAATACAGAAAACAACAATGGACCCAACTCTGAACCCTGAGGGACTCCACTAATAACATTAGTGCACGATGAGCAGTGTCCATTAATTACCATTCTCTGTCTTCTGCCACTCAACCATCCCTTTATCCGTAGCAACAATTTGCCACCAGTGTCACACTGCTCCAATTTGTGCAGCAGTCTTCCATGTGCAATAGTATCAAAAGCCTTTCTAAGATCCAAATATATAATATCAAAGTTATTTCCTGCATCCAGTTCTTTTGTGATTGCATCATAGTATCCAATCAAATTGATCAGGCAAGACCTTCCCTTAACAAAACTATGCTGTGTCTGAGCTATAACTGAATTCTTGTCAAGATGATCCTGCAGTGCTTCTTTAACCAGTGTTTCCATTAATTTTCCTGGAACAGAAGTTAAACTCACATGTCTATAATTACTTGTGTCGGCCTTTGATCCTCCTTTGTGAATTGGGGTTACATTTGCACATCTCCAGTTTGTGGGTACCTCCCCTGAGTCCAAGGAAGCTCTCATAATTATCGCTAACGGATTGCTTACTTCCTTTGCTGCCTCCTTTAATATAACTGGATAGATCCCATCCACCCCATTTTAACTTTCCAGATATCAGCTGGAACTTGTGGTTTGGTCACTCGCACACTAGCAAGACTTTTGTGGATTTATTGAATGACATGTTTTCTACAGCAACATGTTTGAGAGGCAACCAGAGGGAGTAAAACTCTTGATCTGATTATCAGCAGTGATTATTCATGCATTAAGAATTTGCAGATAAAGGAACCACTGGGTGACAGTGATCACAATGTACTGATGTGGGAATTACTTAAAGATGTAACTACCATCAAGGCTAAAGGGAAGGGCTATTGCTTTTGTAAAGATGACTACAGAGGTCTCAGACAGTTTTTAAATTCTGTATAGTGGGATCAGCTGATGATGTTACCAATGTTGAATTCTAAATGGGAAGACTTAATTTTGGAGGCTATTAGGCTTTTCTTTCCAACTAAGGAATACTGTTCAAGGTTTACGCCTAAATGGATGTCATATGAATTAATGAGGCTCGTGTGTAGAGAAGAAAAATGTATGGGATGCATATAAAGAATCAGGTGACACAGAAGCCTATGGCAGATATAAACTAGTCTGTAATCAAGTCACAAAGGAGGTTAGGCAGGTGAAGGCAGATTACGAGAAATCCTTGGCAAAGGATGCAAAGAAAAACAGCAAAGAATTCTTTACTTGTGTAAATTGTAGAAAGAAAGTGATAAAACAGATTGGACCACTTGACATAGATGGGTTTACTATTGATGATCATGCTCAGGTAGATGATAAACTGATTAAGTATTTTGCATCTACATGAGGAGTTATTCAATGAGGGGAGTGCCAGAAGTTTATCAAACTCTAAGAGTGAGCTAAGTGATTTTGTTATAACTGAGAGCAAAGTGGAGGAGAAATTGTTGAAGTTAAACATAAAAAAGGTAACTGGGGTGGATGGGATCTATCCAGTTATATTAAAGGAGGCAGCAAAGTAAGTAAGCAAACCCTTAGCCAAAATTATGAGATTTTCCTAGGATCCAGGGGAGGTCCCCATGGACTGGAGGAGTGCAAATGTATCACCAATTCATGAACGGGGTTCAAAAGGTGACACAAGTAACTATAGACCTGATAGTTTAACTTGTGTTCCAGGAAAAATAATGGAGTTACTGGTTAAAGAAGCATTGGAGGATCATCTGGACAAGACTGCAGTAATAGTTAAGACACAGCATGGTTTAGGGAGGTCTTGTCTGACCAATTTAATTGGGTACTATGATGTGGTCATAAAGGAACTGAATGCCAAAAATAATTTTGATACTATATACTTGGATTTCGGGACAGCTTTTGATACTGTTGCACTTGGAAGTCTGCTGCTGAGAGAGATATGGCATTAAGGGTAAGTTGCTACAATGGATAAAGGGATGGTTAAGTGGGAGAAGACAGAGAGTGGTAATCAGTGGACACTGCTCTTCGTGGACAAATGTTATTAGTGGAGTTCTTCAGGGGTCGGTGTTGGGCCCATTGTTGTTTTATATATTTATGAATGATATTAATGAAGGTATATCAGGTTTAATGTCCAGGTTTGCAGATGATATAAAAGTTGGCAGGGTTGTTAATGACAGTAAAGACAGTATGCTACTCCAACTGGAACTAGATGTTGGGCAAATGGGCGGAAAAGTGTCAACTGAAGTTTAAAATTGACAAATGCAAAGTACTGTATATTTATAGACACTGCTTTTTGTGGGATGGTATGCAATGGTACGGCATATCGGCACCTTTATTAACAGTGAAGTGTGACATTTGGATGCAATGCACTTCGAAATTTTTAATATTCTGAAAATTTTTTTACATGTTTACCTACTATTCAAATAAGCTTAAAATTATTTATCTAAATTTGCATTTTTTACTGTCTATTTTTAAGATATTTTCTATATAAAACTGCATAACCATTTTTATAATTCTAAATTACTGAGTCCGGCCTCTGTTAACGAAGTTGTTTTGTAGTGAATTATTTTGAATTCCTCTTGGTAGTTACATTTAAAATAGTTTCCATCGAGCGAAGAAACTTTTCACATTTCTGTCCTTAAGGCAATTTAGGCAATAAGTGCTGCTGTGCGAATTAAGAGAGCTAAAGCATTCTACAACTTAATGGTACCTAGTAAAACCTATCCGACCACCTCTCCCACATACGGAGGAGTCGCGCTAGTCAGGAGTGAGCAGATCAAGGTGTATTCCCAATGGGCTCTGGCCCACCTACTACTGCAGTGGTGTCCAACCTTTTTCCGTACACGGGCCATATTCAAAAAAATTCAAAGTTAGATTTCCTTAGTGTGTTAAATTTTCCATATCTTGTTGCATGTAAAAGTAAAATTGAAAATATTCGAAAATTTTATTAAGTACAATAGACAATTATATTTATTGAACAAAACATTTAATGAGAAAATTTTTTTGATAATTAACAAAATTTAAAATGCTGTTTTAGTTCACTTTCTGGGTGGGCCATAAGTTGGGCACCTTTGTGAATCAACCTGTTTGAGAATTAGAAAAGTGATTTTCTTTCTTTAACTCGACAAATAATCATCTGTCGTTTCACAGAAGTGCGTTATTCAACATTTTTCTGTGAAATTTCCCTATCTCTGTTTACATGATCACAGCACCTGAATATCCTAATAACACCAACACTTTCAAAAAAACGAAAATAAAAAAATTCAATTTTAAGAACTAGTGACAATACCGATGACAAGAGAAGGAAAATGAGGACAACAAAGGTTTTAATCCTTCTAAACATGAATTGTTGGTTTGTTTGTTTGTTTTGGTTTTTAGGAGCATTAGCAACTAAGGCCATATTGCTCCGGGATATGTGGTGGTCATTCTCTGACCTTTCCGCATCCTCCGTATTTGGTGGTGACGGGCTCGAACTCCGGTCTAATCAAGAAGCGTGTGCTACGCATTGCTGCTCCTTCCCACCTGGCTACGGAGGCACCTGAATTGTTGGCATTTGGTAAAAGTGAAGTTAGAAAATTGTCAATTAGGTTAGTTAAATGAAAGAGATACAATTCGTGGATTTTGGGGGTATATAATTGATAAGGTTTCAGAAGAATTGAAGCATTTGATGGACGCTCTGAGTACAATACCAAAGAAAAATCATATTTTCTCCGTCTTTTTTGGATCCCAAAAAGTGCCTTGAGGCAGTGCTGTCTATTCCATGGCATGTGCTTGATGGATGTGACCCACTCCTCGCAGTTGATCTAATCGCAAGATGGATAAATACAGTCACCCTCTATGCGTCGGCCAAAACCATACTCATTTACCCAAGGACTAGAGCTTGGTGGACCAAAGATCTAGCATGCAGTTTCCACAACAAGCAGTACCCTCACAGGCAATGGAAAATCTCTGGCATAACCCAAGATCAGATCCTATATTCCAGAGCAAGTGCTATTTTCAACAGACTCAAGGCATCAGCCATAAAGAGATACACCGATGCTACCTTGTCTAAAGGAAAAGCGCCATACCAATCCAGATACAGTCTCATTAATTTATATCTTGATCTAGATAACTGGACGGACTACATTTCAAGATTCAAAGCCAATAACGCTTCAGCAGAAATTCCTCTCCAAAACTCTCAATTTGCCCTTACTGATGACCTTTCCATAATTTCCATTACAAGACAGCAACTGATATATGCTATTACTCCTTGCATCCACCTAGTACCACCGGCCGAGATAAGATACCTCACTTTATAATTAAGTGCCTTAGCCCCTAAATCCTAGATGCATTGCTCTCAATCTACAACTCGGTTCTTTCCACACGAGTTTTCCCTGCTCAATGGAATGAATACTCTGTGAGTCCACTGCCTAAGGTTAAAGTACCAACAAGCCAAAAAAGATTTCAGACCAATCTCAACTTCTTCCACTCTCCTGAAACTTCTTGAAAAGGTACTCCTTCCAGGGTTAATCAAACAGCTGATGCCACAGAAACCGAAACAGTTCTATTTCACAGTTGCAAATAGATCCACCATAACAAACCTCATGCCACACAGACATCAATTCTTCAAGCCTTCGAAACTAAATCCAAATTAGCTATTGTGTATGCTGATATTGAAGCTGCTTTTGACAGCCTAGAAGTCACAGCTTTTCTCAGTCTTCTGCAAACCTTTTTCAGGATTAATGGAGACCTACTAGCTTTCTTCACTGCCTTATTGAGGAATACAGGTGTCCACCTCACAATGAAGAAGACCCACTTTACAAGAAAAATCAATACAGGAGTCCCACAAGTTGCCATCCTGTCTGGTCTTCTTTTCTCGGCCATTCTAATTCCTTTAATGCGTCCCCGTGATGATACTCTAATATATGCCGACGATATAAAGTTTCTTACCTTAATCCCACTGTCTGCAAATCCAATGGCAAATGCAAATCCAAATCCAATCCAAAAAAAATTAATTCTTCAATCACAGAGAACTTGACCACACTTTCAACTTACTTGAAGATGTTTGGGTTAAACCTTAACCCTTCAAAATCTGCATTAATAATTTACTCATTGAAACAGCAGCCAACAGTAATTCAACCATCAGTTTTGAGTACTCTCATCCTAGTGGTGACCTGCCATTAGGAAATCGGTGTCTATTTTGATCTGAAGCTGAAATTTAATGTTCACATAGAATACCTCTGGAAGCATTAGCATTAGCAAATGCATATGATGCAAGAAAGCAAACGTATGCAGCATCAGCCAAAAAAAAAAAAAAAAAAAAAAAACCTACTCCCATTTCACTCCTCCGTTCGTTCAAAATACCTGTCCAGCTGAGCCTTAAATTTATTTAGGCTATCAACTTCCACAACAAGGGATGGAAGTCTGTTTCACCATCCAACTACCTGCTGGCTAAAGGCAAATTTCTGCACATATATCCTACATCTGTCTTTCCTCAATTTGAATTTATGCCCTCAGGTGATTATTCTGAGCAAGAGGAGGAATCCCATCAGCATTGAGCCTTCTCAAACCATTCAAGGCTTTATACACCTCTATCAGATCACCTCGCCAGTGCCTAGTTTCCAGACACTGTAATTTGCAAAACTTAAGCCTTTCTTCGTAAGAGGAACCCTTTGTTCCATTCACTAATCTTGTTGCCCTTCTCTGTGCTTGTTCCAGCAGCTCTACATCCTTCTTCAAATGAGGCCTCCAGACCTGTATACAGTACTCAAAGTTTGGCTTGACCATTGCCTTATACAAGGGAATAATCACCTCCTTATCCCTGCTAGAAAAATTCCTGTATATCATTGACAAGACTCCATGAGCTACTCTTGCAGACCATCTGCACTGCTCAGAGAACTTCATATCTGCCTGCACAATTACCCCCAGGTCCTTTTCATTCTCTACCACTGTCAGTGTAGTACCACAGAGTTGATACGTTGCTCTGGGGTTACCGTTTCCCATATGTAGTCTTTACATTTGTCAATGTTAAACTTCATTTGCCACCTCTCAGCCCATCTTCTCAACCTTTCCAGCTCCTGTTGCAGCAGCATAGCGTCATTAGTGTCCTTCAGAACCCTGTAAACCTTTGTATTGTCTGCAAACTTGGACATTAAGCTTGATATACCATCATCAATATCATTTATAAATACTGAAAACAACAATGGACCCAACACTTGAACCCTGAGGGACTCCACTAATAACATTAGTCCACGATGAGCAGTGTCCATTGATTATCACTCTCTGTGTTCTCCCCCTCAACCTCCCTTTATCCATAGCAGCAATTTGCCTTCAATGCCACACTGCTCCAATTTGTGCAGCAGTCTTCCATGTGCAACAGTATCAAAAGCCTTTCTAAGATCCAAATATATAATATCAAAGTTATTTGCTGCATCCAGTTCTTTTGTGATTGCATCATAGTATCCAATCAAATTGGTCAAGCAAGACTTTCCCTTAACAAAACCATGCTGTGTCCGAGCTATAACTAAAGTCTTGTCTAGATGATCCTGCAGTGCTTCTTTAACTAGTGCTTTCATTAATTTTCCTGGAACAGAAGTTAAACTCACAGGTCTATAATTACTTGTGTTAGCCTGTCATCCTCCTTTGGGAATTGGGGTCAAATTTGCACATCTCCAGTCTATGGGTACATAGACTGGAGATGTGCCTCGATAGCATCAGCAAATGTTCTTGCACCCTTTCTATTTAAGCGTATCCCATCCCTGTAGAAGCATTTTTTCCTGTTAACAAGTACAGACGAGGCTGAAAAAAAATCTACCCGTTGAGCCTTGCACAATCTTTCCAGGGCCGAATTGATTGAAAAGGCTCTCATCATATACTTCCTCTTATCGTGTCTGGGCAGAATTGCAGACACCTTCAAATTCAACCCTAATTCACGGCTTTTTTTTTTTTTTTTTTTCAACAGTGACCTGTACTTGCTAAGTAATTCTGCCGGTCTCCTACTCTTAATATCATTGGACACCCTAAGCGATTGAACACCCTACACTAGAGAGCGAAGCAACACTTACTTTATTCCAGCGATGCTGCAACCACTACGAGATATCTTCAAACCACTGTTTATCCTGTTATTTTATACGCTGCTGAAATGTGGTTGCCCTCACTTCAAAAACCGGTGTTCTCATGTGAATACTGGACCCTGAAATGGGCCACAAATAAGAAATTGAGAACAACTGACATGGCTGAGCAGCTAAATGTACCCAGGCTCCCGAGGTTAATTGACAACAGGTGTTTAATGACTACATTAAAAATGTACATAGGAGTGATAAACGCCCCAAACAGCTGGGATTTCTGTCTGTGGCACAATCCTCTGCCATCTTTGATATCAGACTCCACACTGATCCTCAAATACAACCACTTGAAACTGTGTAATTGTTTACTACCTGCCCAGGCACTCCCCAAAATTGCAGGCACTGCTCCATCGTGGAGTTTACCTGCAGAAAATGGCTACTGATAACAAATACCCTCGCATTCTCCTCGAGTGGATCACATCTTTTGAACTGGGATAAATTCTTTCAAACTGTGTTTCGATATTCAGTTCTGTTTCTCTTTATAGTTTCCTATTTATTATAATTCATTTTTACATGTTTTAATTGTTGTGTAACTCATAATTTCTCATGTAACTCTTATTTTTACCAATTTCATCACATATATAACGTAAAACTCCTGGCCATGTCACTATGATGAGAATTATTGTTTCTAGTATATGTACTGTACTTAGCAGCAATAAAGAAATTTATTGTTGTTGTCAATTTCATCGAGTGAATGTGAATGAGGATTTTCGCAAATGAATCTGATCACCAGCCCAACCAGCATTTCGTTGATGACAAAAACAATTTCTTCACTACTGTTTGTTAAAATTGTAGGCCCACCACTGACCCGCTTCGATCTAGCAAAATATATCAATTTGTGGCTGCTTCGGAAATGTCATTCAGCAACCTACACACAATGAAGAAGAAAAGAAGTTGGACAGGGGGTCAGCAATCTGCGGCTCGCTAGCCACATGCAGCTCTTTTAACATGTAACTGCAGCTCTTTAACTTTACAGCTCACGTGAAGCAAAATTTGAAATGGAGTTAGAGGACTTAAAAATTAAGGACGTGGAGTCCAAGACTAAAATTCCTTAAAACTGAAATTGAGGATTTAGAGAGGCAAAAGGCTGCCCTTGCAATTCTGCACAAATGGACGGTGATAGATGACTTTAAAATGCAGACTAAATTGTGTTCGATGCATGGAGTAGTGTACCGGACCCATACATGAATTTGAAAATATTTGTGTTTGGACTTCTCTCAGTTTTTGGTTCAACGTATTTCTGCGAGCAAATATTTTTGAACATGAACTATATCAAAAATAAATCAAGAAACCATCATCTGAATAATGGGAGCATGTTTAAAGCTCAGCATGTTTAATTATGACATACTCGATTGATGTTGAGAGACACTCAAGAAGTTCATCATCAGAAGTCACATTAATTTGTACCTAATTGGATGTTTGTTATGTTTTTCAGTATTAATAAATAATATTTCAAAATATATATATATATATATATTTTAATAAACACCTTCCCTCTCTATTCTATTTGTTAATAAACTCTCGCCTCCCCCCCTCCCAGCTTGAGCTGAGGTGCGGCTCTTCGGATTTTCTCTCTCTCTTTTTTTTAAAATTAGATCAAAAATGGCTCTTTGCTCAATAAAGGTTGCCGACCCCTGGTATAGGGTGCCAGATGAGAACTTAATAAAAATTTGGAATATTCTACAAAAACTATTATGAAATTATTTTTATTTATGTTATTATTTTTTACTTATTTTACTCACATTTTACTTATTTTTTTATATACTTGAATAATAAATTTATGCTTAATAAACTGTGTGTTAATATGCTTAATTTGTTGTTCTTATTTTAAAAACATTACTACTAAAGTAACAGTATCAGGAAAAAAAAAAGTTCAGAGTACTTTTCATATCCTTTTAATTTTCAATTTTTCCTTATAGCAAAGAATGAGTACCGGCACCTATTTTTTTTTTTTACAAAAAAAGCACTGTGTATAGCAATAACTGAAGAGAAATATACCAACTGTGTGGTACTACACTCAGGGAAGTAGAATGTGAAAAAGACCTGGGGGTAATTGTGCAGTCGAATATGAAGTTCACTGAGCACTACAGACGAGCTGCCAGGACAGGTCATGGTGTCTTGTCAATGATATATAGGAATTTTGCTAGCAGGGACAGGGAGGTGATTATCCCGTTATACAAGGCAATGGCCACACCTAGAGTACTGTGTACAGATCTGGACGCCTCATTTTAGGAAGAATGTAGAGTTGCTAGAATGAGAACAAAGAAGGGCAACAAGATTGGTGAGGGGAACAAAGGGGTGCTCTTACCAAGAAAGGCTTAAGGTCTGCAAATTGCAGCGCCTCGAGAGTAGGCACCTGCGAGGTGATCTGAGTGAGGCCTTGAATTGCTTGAGCAAGCTGAACGCTGATTGGATTCTTACTCTTGCTCAGATTAAGAACCTGAGGGGACACAGATTCAAATTGAGGAAAGACAGTTGTAGAATAGATGTGCAGAAATTTGCCTTTAGGCTAGCGGGTAGTTGATTGGTGGAAAGACTTCCATCTTTTGTTGTGGAAGTTGATAGCCTAAATAAATTTAAGGCTGAGCTGGACAGGCATTTGGAACAAATGGAGGGGTAAAATGGGAGTTTTTTTTTTTTTTTTGGCTGATGCTGCATAAGCCTGCTTTCTCATCATATGCCTCCGCTAATGCTAATCTCCAGTCCTTGGGTACCTCCCCTGATTCCAGTGGTGTATTCTGGCCGGAACGCACCAGAACAAAGTTCTGGTACTTTTTTCTAAATGTCATAATAGAAAATCATTAAATTTATACACCTATTCTATTAATTTTAAAATTAATAGATTTCTTTAAAAATTTATTTAAAAACAAATATAAATTTCACAATGAAACTTGAACATTTCTTACTAAAGTATAATGTGTTAGACAAAGAGATCCAATGAATGAGATCTACTGTGATGCATGCGAACGCTGCATTTTGATTCGCCATGAGCTGAACGCTAGAACTGCTTGTTCTATGAACCGTGAATCTGAAGTCTGATTCAGTTACTGTACAGTCAATGTGGCATGATCATATAGTCTTCTGGAGAACGACGTACAGGATTTTTTTTTGTCATTCCTATATGTATTTTATCTATAATGTGTACATGTGAGTTTATGGCCGAGATCTACTATTTAGATTAATTAATTTATTTATTACTGTTTCTTCTAAGGTAAAAAATTATTTTTACGGGATTAGATATATAAATTTAAATTTATGTAATTTCAATATTTAAAAATTAAAAGAAGAAATTTTCATTAAATACAAAATGAGCGAAAAACGCAAGCAAACAACATTAAATGGATTTATTGATAAAAAACTGAAAACTGTGGAAGAAAATGTATAAAAATGTAGAAATATAACGACTTGACCCCTTCTTTTCCATCAAGATCTAAAGATGAGAGAAACAGTGACACAGAATTAAAATTTAATTGGTCCCATGTTTGGAATGCTTACATGCAATGCTGGAAAATTATGATGTTTGATTTGTGCTGCTTTAAAAAAATTAGGGCTGTCTAAAACGCAGGGAGGTAGCATTTCAAAGGAATGGAGTTTGGTAGTGGTATCATCTTATGGCAAAGATAGAAGTGCACAATTGACATCTTTGCGTAAGAAAATTTATGAACATTCAAAAAGTACTTCACATATACAGGCTGAAAAAATCTTGCAAGCCGCAAATGAACAATATTTAGAAGCGGTAATTGATCAAATGAATGACTCTGAAATTTCTAGCACCCGTAAGGTTTTTAGTACTGCATATTATATTGCGAAACATGATCAACCATATTCTGATCATTTTGAGTTGCTACAACTTCAAGAATTGAATGGCACTGTTATTGCTCACGGTTTGCATTCAAGATTAAGTGCTACTAATATAATAGAGCATGTCGCAAGGCAAATGAAATTAAAATTGTGCCAACAAATTGTGGACATACGTGGAAACATATCAATTCTCATTGTTGAGAAATCTACTCTCATCATTTATTTAAAATGTGAAACCAATAAAATGAAACATTACTTGTTTCTTGATTTAATCGAATTGCCAGATCAAACAGCTTTCACAATAACAGAGTGTCTCTTAAAATGTCTTGAAAAATACAAATTTGACGACAATTATTTAAAACACTATTTAATTTCTTTTACGAGCGATGGGGCAAGTGTTATGATGGGCAGAAAATCTGGAGTTGGAAATAAATTATTAGAAAAATATCCAAATTTGATCATATAGCATTGTTTAAACCATCGGATTGAGCTATCAGTTGGAGATGCAATATCAGAAGTTCATGGATTTAACATTTTCAAATATTTATGGACAAGCTGTACACTTTGTACAGTTAATCTCCAAAAAAACAGAGAGAAATAGAAGGATGCGCTACCAGCATAGGCGAAGAAATTAAAAGGATTGGGTGGGTATTTAATGTAAGGTGGGTGGCCAGCTCCTTTAGGACGGTATCAGCAGTTTGGAAAAATTTTGCATCTTTATGCCATCATTTTGAAAATGACAGTAAAGATAACAACTGAAACAAAACTGAACAATCCATGTTCAACAGATTATATAAACGAATTTCATCCAAACAGTATGTTCTAAATTTAGCCCTGATGTATGATGTATTGTTTGAGCTATCGATTCTTTCAGAGTCATTGCAAATGAATGTTACGACAATAGTATATGCAGACAAATTGATTCGTTGTACCATTTGTTATTGGAATTTTTAAAAGATCCTCAAAAAGGAAAAAGTTGTTAGAAGCCTCAGATGCCTATTGAAAAAATGCAATAGTATATTATTTTCAGTAACATCAATGGACAATAACAAATTAACATCAATTCATATAAATCAGTTTCTAAACTATGATTCATATTAATAATATGAATCATAGGCATCAGTACAGATTAAATTTTCTGAAGGAATTTCAACTTCAGACATTACAAAAGAGTTGCGAATGGCCATCTGAAATTGATCTTGGATTTGGAGAAAATGAAATAGAATCTCTTTGTAAACGTTTTAATTTATCTTTCACAAAATGTTTGAATGCCTACAGGGATTATTTAACTAATGGTGGTTGTAGCATGCCCACAAATTTAGATCATTTAAAAACTTATTCCAAAATTATAGCTTGCAGTTCTTCTGAATGTGAGCGTATCTTCGGCAGTATGAATTTAATATTAACTGAGAAAGGATCCCGTATTCTTGTTGAACATGTGACAAGTTTGTTATTTATTAAACTACATGGTTCACCATTAGAATTATGGAATCCAAATTTTTGTATACAAACTTGGTTGTGGTCTCATCATTCTGCTGTTGACCAACAAACAAAATGGGCAGTCACACAAGAATATGTAATCGACCCTGTATGGGAATTTCTATGATTCTTCTGAACAGTATTTTTTTTATATTATTTTGAAATTTTTGTTTTTGTTTTTCTTTTCTGATTTTTTTAATTTTTTGTCTTTGTTTTTTACTTTTGAAATTTTTATTTGATAGTTATAAATAAATACTGAACAGATATTCTAATCTTTGACTTATTTATTTTTGCAAATGTAAAAAGCTTAGGTAACTATTTGTAGTTAATCGACGAGTGTTCCAGTACTATGTTTTTTTAGCAATGCACCTCTGCGTGAGTCCAAGGAAGCCCTCATAATTATGGCTAACTGTTTGCTTACTTCCTTTGCTGCCTCCTTTAATATAACTGAATAGATCCAGTGGCATAACTACCATATAGGCAGGCAAGGCCATTGCCTCTGGGCTTGGGCACTTTAGGGGGCTGGCGTCTGTGGCTGTCTCCTCTTTTTGCAATTTTCATTAATTAAGTAGGGGCCCGAACATGTTCTTTGCCTCCGGGCCCAAAAAAGGGTAACTACGTTACTGGATAGATCCCATCCACCCCAGGTGCCTTTCTTATGTTTATCTTCAATTTCTCCTCCACTTTGCTCTCAGTTATTACAAAATCATCTAGCTCACTGCCAGAGTTTAATTCACCTCTGGCATTCCCTCCCTGAATAACTCCTGATGTGTGAATGTAGTTGCAAAATACTCATTTAGTTTGTTAGCTATCTGAGCAGGATCATCAACAGGTGAACCATCAATATTCACTGAACCAATCTGATTCATCCCCTTCCTTCTAGAGTTTACATAAGTAAAAACTCTTTGCTGTTTTTAGCATTAACATTAGCATTAGTAGAGGCATATGATGCAAGAAAGCAACCTTACGCAGCATCAGCCAAAAAAAAAAAAAAAAACCCACTCCCATTTCACTCCTCCATTTGTTGTTCGAAATACCTGTCCAGCTTAGCCTTAAATTTATTTAGGCTATCAACTTCCACAACAAGGCATGGAAGTCTGTTCCACCAACTAACTAGCCGCTGGCTAAAGGCAAATTTCTGCACATCTGTCCTATATCTGTCTTTCCTCAATTTGAATTTATGCCCTTTCAGTTGATTGTTCTGAGTAAGAGGAAGAATCCCATCGGCATTGAGCATGCTCAAACCATTCAAGGCTTTATACACCTCTATCAGATCACCTCGCCGATGCCTAGTCTCCAGACACTGTAATTTGCAAAACTTAAGCCTTTCTTCGTAAGAGCAACCCTTTATTCCATTCGCTAATCTTGTTGCCCTTCTCTGTACTCGTTCCAGCAGCTCTACATCCTTCTTTATCTTCTACATCCTTCTACATCAAGCTTTAACACAGCCCATATACCCCAGGGGCTCACATCTGGTGAGTATGGGCTTGGCACATCCAGGGTCCTGAGCTGGATATCATCATTCTTCTCTTTCTTGCTGTGTCCCTTCTACCTCTCTCTCTCTCTCTCTCTCTTAGGGTAACTTGGGAATTTATTTTTTTTTTTCTTGGCTTGTGCAGCATAAGCCTCAGGCATCCTTGTACCATACAGCATAAGCCTCTGGCTTCCTTGCACCATACAGCATAAGCCTCTGGCTTCCTTGCACCATACAGCATAAGCCTCAAGCTTCCTTGCACCATTCAGCTAATAATAATAATAATAGTGTGTTTACTTGTACTGCAATGACTCCCAGCAGTCTCTGAAATCCCCTTCACCTTGTTTTCCATGCTGCTGCTCATTCAAATAGAAACAGTGTAAGCATCACTTACACCTCTGCCAGCGGCTACTGTTAATCTATTTGTCTATGTACCCCCCCCTAAGCTAGCAGTTTTCCGACCTACCTAACACTGCCTTTATAGCATCAGCAAATATTCTTGCACCCTTTCTATTTAAGTGTATCCCGTCCCTGTAGAAGCAATCTCTCCTGTTAACAGCACAGACCAGGCCGAGAAAAATTCTACCCTTTGAGCCTTGCACAATCTCCCTAAGGCTGAATTGATCAACAAGGTTCTCATCATATACTCCTTCCTATTGTTTCTGGCCAGAATTGCAGACCCTTTCAAATTCAGTCCTAATTCATGGCTTTTTTCAAACAGTGACCTGTACTTGTTAAGTAATTCCACCGGTCTCCTACTGTTAATATCATTAGTGCCAACGTGTACAAAAATATCACCTTTTGTACCCTTAAAGATGATATCTGCTCTACAATGTCATCAACCGTTGCCCCTGTCAGACATACCCTGGTCCTGTTCCACCTATTCTTTTTGCACAATATGTTTCCCTTTTCCCTGACAATAGAGTCACCGACAACTACTAGTTCCTGTGGGACCAGCGCATTCTACCTTGTGGGTTGCCGCTGTGTTGCATGTTCAAGTGCAAGCTCTGGTGTTGATGTGGGTAGCTGAGAGCATGATGGGCCCCTCAATTTAGATCCTTCAAGGGTATCCACCCTGATCTTCAAGCTCTCATATAGGCCCATAACAATGCTGAGTTGTCACCCGGGCACACACAAAGACATTCCCCTTGGCAATATCATGTCCCGTCCCTGATTGATCCACAAACATCAAACAAGCAGTACATATTAAAAGGCTGTGATTCAGTGGACAACTGCCCCCCCTCCCTCAGTTCTCCCCTGAGCCACTTCACTCCCATTAGTTTGATCCTTTTGCTTTGCTGCTCTAATGTGAGTCATGATTTCCATTCAATTTCGATACAAAATTATAACCCTATATATATATATATATATATTTTTTTTTTTAATTATATATATATATAATTATAACACTGTATATATATATATATATATTTTTTTTTTTTTTTTTTTCAGTACCGAGTGTTATCTTCGAGTTTCGCTATATAACTTATATGTATTATTTAATAATGTTACGTTTTGTAAAATCGAAGTCATTAAATGTATTTAGTTAAAAAAAGTACAATTTAATTAACAATGATGTTTAACTAGATTAATAAATTTTACTGCTTAATTGATAATACTATACTATACTAATAACAGATTTCTAATATCATACTACGTGTTTCGCTTTCTAGTTTTACCTTAAACCTTACGCTATCTAGTTCGGGATATGTGTTGTATTTTTTAACAATGGCTGCAAGTTATGAACGGTAAATCTGCGGACACTAAATATTAATTAACTTTCAAAATCGCACTATCTAAATTCAAAATAAGCCAAGGAACTTGACTAGCTCTATAAGCTACTTATAGAAAATAATTTAATATAACAATTACTTCAATAAAACAGCTTAGTGTATATATAATAAAACAGCTTAGCGAACAGTAAGTTATAAATTAAAACGTAGTGTTCGCCGAAGCTACGAAAAACTTGTAAAACACATGGATTGGATACCTTTACTGATACTAAGTAATTACCTACAAAATCTCTATCGAAGTTCAAATTAAACTAAGTATCGTAACTGGGAATATAAAGCTACTTCTAGAAAATAAATTAATGTGCCAATTTAAGTCAATAAAACAGCAAAAATTTAAGAAAACTTCTCTATTAGCCAGAGCCGTAAAAACTTTGCCTGCAAAAGGCTACTCTCGTTCTTCCAATATAGAATTTTACAAACTTCTTTAAAAATGACCATTATTTAAAAGATTTTATAATATGTTGCAATGAAATCATCATTTCTCATTATTTATTGAACATTTTCTGAACACATGATTGCTCTGAATATGTTACGAGTACATTGATTATTTTGACCTTAGATCCCAGATTGTGTAACCATCTCATCCCTTTGTAAGAATTAGAAGTAATAGGATGGTTGTTGTCATTTTTATGTCATTCGCCAGCCTGCTGCTTGCTGGTGCTCTGACATGACCTGCTGTTGATTTTCTCGCTTCATGTTTATTCACATTGTGTTTTCTGTCATAAAAATTAAAACTCGACAATTAGAAGAAAATAGTTCCTAGAATACTGTGTAATAAGCACCATAAGCCCACAAAACCTTGAAGGCCAAAAAGTCTGTCACTAGAGGGGCCAATGCGTCCCAAAACAGAATTGAACATAGAAATTTATACACTTCGTAGCTTAACTAGTAATTTGTAAATCTCAGTACAAACTTGAATATAAATTAAAAGCTTGGCTAACATTTGTAAATCATACATGTATGCAGACAACACTATTTATGCATTGGGAGTTTTGGTGAGTTTTAGGCCTATCCTACTTGGAGTTGTTATATTAAATTCTCGTAGTCTTTTAAAACTCGAACCCTTCCACATAAATTTACCGAGTTTGGCATTATATTAATAATTATTTCTTGCTTTCAAGTGACTCTAGAAATATCATAAAAAACAAAAAAAAAGAAAAAAGTGAGTGAAGAGCTGTCATAAAAATATCCCTTCATCTATCGTCTGAACAGACGATAGATGAAGAAATTTCAAATACTTTTAAAATAACTTTATTCTTCTTATTTTATCATAAAATATTAATGTTCATGTTCGCAATTCAGAAGTTAAGATTTTTAGTGTTAAAGAATGGTCCATTTCCATTACAACTCTGGAAAACATCAATAAAATGCATATTTTTTAATGATATTTTATGAACATGGATTTGGATCCAAAAAGATAATAAAAATGATAATTTCATGTTAGCATATTTTCAATATTGTTCATAGTAACTTACAGTATGAGTTCAAAAATGTTTTGAACTTATTATTTTGAAAAACATTGTTAATCAAATTTGATTGATTTACAATTTGATTCTGTAACTTTACTACAACTTCCAAAGCCATTCTGTAGTAGTGGCATATAATTCAAGAAAGCAAGCTTATACAGTATTGGCCAAAGGGAAAAAAAAAAAAAAAAAAACCCACATTACCACTTCCCATTTCAGCTATTCATTCCTTCCAAAAGTTTGTCTAGTTCTTCTTTTAATTTATTTAAGCTATCAACTTCCACAACGACAGATGGAAGTTTGTGGAAGTTTTATATGCAATAAAGTTCAGATAAAACTTTGCTCTCTTACCATGATCCTGAAGTGAAACAGTTGTCTATTGAGCAGTGACATTCAGGACCATCATGACATAGAAATATCAAGTCCGTCTGAAGTTCTCTTTGATGAGGAGGCACTTGTACATGGGGAGGAGACCTCCCAGTGATGCTGATGTTCTTTCAGATTTGCACAACAGGGATCCAACAGCTAGGTTCCATGCTGGGCCATAGGAATCTGGCGTGTCTTCTGTGCACTGCAGCCATGAAAATTTTGAAAGGGGAGGAATCCTTGTGGTTGTAGGGAACCCAGTTTCGACACACCACTTTGACTTTCCCCCCATTCGACAAAACATATGATTCTGGATGGCTCACTCAGGATCAATCAGTTAGTGGGTTTTCTTGCAGGGGTCAACTGTCAGTGCCTTACCTCTGTCCTCCCAATTCCACTGAGGTATTGGATTCATGTTGACAGCAATGCAGGTATGTGCTTTTGGAGGCTTGGCATCCCACACATGATGCCATAAGTCAATCCTGAGTGCATTTATTGCTTGCTGGATTGTGTTGTCCCTTAGGATATCTTCATGGATGCATAGGCTAGGCACCAAATCAGAGGAAAAATTGTGTGAATCCTGATGATAAATACTTCTGTTGGGACCTCAACAAGGTGCTCATGAGAAAATTCCAATATTGACCACGATACCATAACCTCAGAAAAGAGACAGAGAACTGAAGATAGATCAAATCCAACACCCTGATAGGTCATTTTGCTGATTTATCAGTGTTTTTAATTTGTCTATAATAATAGTAACAGTAATAGAGGCATGTGATGCAAGAAAGCAAGAGTATATGCTTATATGGCATCAGCTGGAAAAAAAAAAAAAATTCACACAGCCATTCCCGCTAAAAGTTTGTCCAGTTTTTCCTTGAATTTATTTAAGCTATCAACTTCCACAACGACAGATGGAAGTTTGTTCCAGCAATTAACCACTTGTTGGCTAAAGGAAAATTTCTGCACATCTCTTCTACAACTGTCTTTTCTCAATTTGAATTTATGCCCCCCTTAGGTTCGTAATCTGAGCAAGCAGAAGAATCCCATCAGAATTCAGCATGCCCATCCTATTCAAGGCCTTATACACATCAATCAGATCACCTCGCAGGTGCCTAGCCTCCAGCCACTGCAATTTACAGAACTTAAGCCTTTCTTGGTAAGAGAACCCCTTCATTCCCCTCACCAATCTTGTTGCTCTTCTCTGTACACGTTCAAGTAACTCAATGTCCTTCCTAAAATGAGGCCTCCAGACCTATAAGCAGTACTCAAGGCATGGCCTGACCATTGCCTTATACAAAGGGATAATCACCTCGCTTTCCTTGCTAGAAAAATTCCTGTATATCCTTGACAATACCCCGTGACCTTCTCTGGCAACCTGTCTGCATTGCTCAGAAAATTTCATATCTGATTGCACAATTACTCCCAGGTCTTTTTCATTTTCTACCAGCCTAAGAGTAAAACCACACTGTTATTATTAATATTATTATTATTATTATTATTATTATTATTATTAGCTATATGGTGCAAGGAAGCCTGAGGCTTATGCTGCACCAGCCAAAAAAAAAAAAAAAAAAATCCCGAATTACCCTGAGAGAGAGAGAGAGAGAGAGAGAGAGAGAGAGAGAGAGAGAGAGAGAGAGAGAGAGAGAGATCAAGAAAAGTAGAAGGGAATCACCAAGAAAGGGAAGAATGATGATATCCAGCTCAGGACCCTGGGTGTGCCAAGCCCATACTCACCAGATGTGAGCCCCCGGGGTTATTGGTATATTCCTCTGGGGTTACTTCTACCCATATGCAGTACTTTACGTTTATCATTCTTAAACTTCAGTTGCCATTTCTTAGCCCCATCTGCCCAAATTTTCTAGATTCAGTTTCAGTAGCACACTGCCATTACTGTCATTTAGAACCCTGTAAACCTTTGTATCATCTGCAAACTTCGACACTAAGCCTGATTTACCTTCATCAATATCAAAGATAAATATACAAAACAACAGTGATCCCATCATCAATCCCTGTGGGACTCCACTAATAACATTAGTCCATGAAGAGCAGCATCCATTGATTACCACTTTCTGTCTTCTCCCACTGAACCACCCTTTTATCCATTGTAGCAACATACCCTTAATACCATACTGCTCCATCTGAGCAAGGCGCCTCCATAGCCAGGTGGGTAGGAGCAGCAGTGCGTAGCACACGCTTCTTGATTAGACCGGGGTTCGAGCCCGTGAGCCACCAAATACGCAGGATGTGGAAAGGTCAGGGAATAACCATCGCATATCCCTGGAGCAATATGGCCTTAGTTTCTAATGCTCCTAAAAAGCAAATAACAACAACAACCATCTGAGCAAAGATTTCTTGTAATCCGCTTTCGCTTGCCTAATCTCGTAACTGATTTGATTACAGACTTGCTTACATCTACCATAGGCTTCTGTATCGCCTGATAATCTTCCAACCACAACAGTGTCAAAAGCTTTCCTGAAATCCAAGTGTATGATATCAAAATTATTTTTTGCATCTATTTCCTTTGTAACCACATTGCAGTAGCCAATCAAATTTGTCAGAGAAGACTTTCCCTTAAGACACCCGTGCTTTGTCTCAATTATTGCTGCAGTCTTGACTAAATGATCCTGTAATGCATCTTTAACCAGTGATGTCATTATTTTACCTGGAACAGAAGTTAAACTAACTGGTTTGAAATTACTCGTGTCACCTCTTCATTCTCTGGGGACTCCCCCTGAGTCTAAGGATGCTCTCATAATTATGGCTTAGGATTTGCTTACTTCATTTGCTGCCTCCTTTAATATAACTGGATAGATCCCATCAATCCCAGGTGACTTTCTTATGTTTAATTTCAACAATTTCTCTTCTACTTTTCTCTCAGTTATTACAAAATCATTAAGCACAATGATACTGTTTGATAAACTTCTGGCATTTTCCTCCATTAATAACTCCTCATGTGTGAATGTAGATGCAAAATACTTATTCAGTTTGTCAGCTATCTAAGCAGGATCATCAACAGTCGAACCATTGATATCAAGTGGACCAATCTGATTCATCCCCTTTTTTTTTTAGAGTTTATAAAAGTAAAGAACTCCTTGCTGTTTTTCTTAGCATCCTTTGCTGAAGTTTTCTCATAATCTGTTTTAGCTTGCCTAATCTCCTTAGTGATTTAATTAGAGACTAGCTTATATCTGCCATAGGCTTCTGTATCGCCTGATAATTTATATGCATCCCATGCATTTTTCTTCTCTGTGATGAGTCTCATTAGTTCATCTGACATCCACTTAGGCCTATACCTTGAACAATATTTCTTAGTTGGTATGAAAAGCCTAATAGCTTCCAAGATTAATTCTTTGAATACTTCCCATTTTGAATTTGCTGTTAATAACATCATCAGTTGGTCCCACTGTAGTACAGGATTTAAAAATTGTCTGAAACCACTGTAGTCACCTTTACGGAGCCGACCGGGCTAGCCGAGTGGGTAAAAGTACCTGCCCGGCAACCCAAAGGCGCGGGTTCGATTCCCGCCTTGGGCTTGGATCAAAGTACTGCAAAAACCTTGGGAGGTGCAATATGGCCACAGAAGCCGATGCGCCAACAACTACCAAATCAAAAAAAAAAAAAAAAAAAAACCTTTACGGAAGCAAAAACACTTCCCTTTACCCCTAATAGTAATTATATCTTTAAGTAAATCCCACATCAGTACACTGTGATCACTGCCACCTAGTGGTTCCTTTATCTGCAGATTTTTAATACATGAATAATGACTGCTGATAACCAGATCGAGAGTGTTATCTTCTCCATTTGCCTCTCAAACATGCTGCTGCTGCAGAAAACAATCATCCAAAAATGCACAAAATCTTCCTAGTGTGTGAGTGACCAACTCAAAAGTTCCAGTCAATATCTGGGAAGTTAAAATTCCCCATTATAAGACATTCTGATTTACTGGCCCACTCTTTCTCTGAACAATTGTTCGTTGTACTCATTGGAGTCGTTAGGCCTATAACACACTCCTACTCTTATTTCTGCTTTCCAAGTGCTTATGTCACACCAAATTGACTCAACATTGCACTGCCCATCTATGTTAACTGGATGCACTTCTTTAGATTTTATGTTTTTCTTAATTAACAGCATAATCACTCTATCCTTTCTATACACGTTGTACTGCCTAAATTCCAATTCTTCTTTCCTAATATCTGTGGCACACAACGTTTCTGATATCCCAACAACATCTGCCTTTGATGTCTTGACCAGCACTTCAAATTCATCAAATTTATTTACTATACTTCTAGTATTGGTGTACATGCAAGTATACATGCACCTATTCTTATTCTTAGTTACCCTAACACAGCCTATGTATTTATGTGTTTTATGATGTCTGTCATCAGTCCCTGAAACCCCTAGCACCCTGCCCACTAGGCCGCTTCTCATTCCAATAGAAGTAATGCAAGAATCACTTTCACCTCTGCCTGTGGCTACTTT
Source organism: Mastigoproctus giganteus (assembly GCF_048544385.1). Classification (NCBI taxonomy): domain Eukaryota; kingdom Metazoa; phylum Arthropoda; class Arachnida; order Uropygi; family Thelyphonidae; genus Mastigoproctus; species Mastigoproctus giganteus. Next base: position 28,254,485 of record NC_143588.1, on the reverse strand, counting down.
TAAACTTTTAGTCTGTGAATCCCTCCAAGCTATAATTTCCAAGCCACCTAATGCTGCCTCGATAGCATCAACAAGCACCTTGCATCCTTTCTATTTAAGTGTATCCCATCCCTATAGAGGCAGTCTCTCCTGTTACCAAGCACAGATTACACCCCAGTGAGCCTTGCACAATCCCTCCATGGCTGAATGACAAGGCTCTCATTATATACTCCCTCCTATCGCATCTTGGCAGAATTGCAGACATTATCAAATTTAACCCTAACTCACTATTTTTTTTCAACATTGACCAGTACTTTTATTATTATTATTGCTCTTATATTATTTCTCCCTGATTGGGGGTTCCACTTCGTGATGGGTATTGCTACCAAGTACACAGGGCTACCAAGTGTTGTTGTGTCTGGTGTTACTGATGGTTGAGGAACTCTCTGACTATCCAGAGCTCTGGCTATACAGGTGTTGAGGATTGTGACTTTCTGGAGTTCCTTGTAGTTGTTTGCTGGAAGACCTATTGCTGCTATGTAGGTTCTTTGGCACCATACCGGTGGTTGACATGGTGATCGGGATCGTCGTAACTTGTTGCATATGCCACATCTCTTTGATCTCCTGTCTTAGCATTAGCATTAGCATTAGCATTAGCATTAGTAGAGGCATTTGATGCAAGAAAGCAAGCTTATGCAGCATCAGCCAAAAAAAAAAAAAAAAAAAAAAAAAAAAAAAAAGTAACATAAATAAATAAAAATAACCACTTCCACTTCACCCCTCTGTTCGTTCGAAATACCTGTCCAGCTGAGCCTTAAACTTATTTAGGCTATCAACTTCCACGACAAGGGATGGAAGTCTGTTCCACCCACCAACCACCCGCTGGCTAAAGGCAAATTTCCGCACATCTATCCTACATCTGTCTTTCCTCAATTTGAATTTATGCCCTCTCAGGTGATTTTTCTGAGCTAGAGGAAGAATCCCATCAGCATTGAGCATGCTCAAACCATTCAAGGCTTTGTACACCTCTATCAGATCACCCCGCTGGTGCCTAGTTTCCAGACACTGTAATTTGCAAAACTTAAGCCTTTCTTCGTAAGAGAACCCCTTTGTCCCATTCACCAATCTAGTTGCCCTTCTCTGTACTCGTTCCAGCAGCTCTACATCCTTCCTGAAATGAGGCCTCCAGGCCTGTATACAGTACTCTAGGTGTGGCCTGACCATTGCCTTATACAAGGGAATAATCACCTCCTTATCCCTGCTAGAAAAATTCCTATATATCATTGACAATACACCATGAGCTACTCTTGCAGCTCGTCTGCACTGCTCAGAGAACTTCATATCTGCCTGCACCACCACCCCCAGGTCCCTTTCATTCTCTACCACTGTCAGTGTAGTACCACAGAGTTGATACGTTGCTCTGGGGTTGCTGTTTCCCATATGTAGTACTTTACATTTGTCAATGTTAAACTTCATTTGCCACCTCGAAGCCCATCTGCTCAACCTTTCCAAATCCTGTTGCAGCAGCATAGTGTCAGTAGTGTCCTTGACAACCCTGCCAACCTTCGTATCGTCTGCAAACTTGGACATTAAGCCTGATATACCATCATCAATATCATTTATAAATACAGAAAACAATAAAGGCCCCAATACTGAACCCTGAGGGACTCCACTAATAACATTAGTCCACGATGAGCAGTGTCCATTGATTACCACTCTCTGTCTTCTCCCCCTCAACCACCCCTTTATCCATAGCAGCAACTTGCCTCCAATGCCACACTGCTCCAATTTGTGCAGCAGTCTTCCATGTGCAACAGTATCAAAAGCCTTTCTAAGATCCAAGTATATAATATCAAAGTTATTCCCTGCATCCAGTTCTTTTGTGACTGCATCATAGTATCCAATCAAATTGGTCAGGCAAGACTTCCCCTTAACAAAACCATGCTGTGTCCTAGCTATAACTGAAGTCTTGTCTAGATGATCCTGCAGTGCTTCTTTCACCAGTGCCTCCATTAATTTTCCGGGAACAGAAGTTAAACTCACAGGTCTATAATTACTTGTGTCAGCCTTTGATCCCCCTTTGTGAATTGGGGTCACATTTGCACATCTCCAGTCAATGGGTACCTCCCCTGAGTCCAAGGAAGCTCTCATAATTATGGCTAAGGGTTTGCTTACCTCCTTTGCTGCCTCCTTTAATATAACTGGATAGATCCCATCCTTGTTTATTTACTATACTTCTAGTATTGGTGTACATGCAAGTATACATGCACCTATTCTTATTCTTAGTTACCCTAACACAGCCTATGTATTTATGTGTTTTATGATGTCTGTCATCAGTCCCTGAAACCCCTAGCACCCTGCCCACTAGGCCGCTTCTCATTCCAATAGAAGTAATGCAAGAATCACTTTCACCTCTGCCTGTGGCTACTTTTAAACTTTTAGTCTGTGAATCCCTCCAAGCTATAATTTCCAAGCCACCTAATGCTGCCTCGATAGCATCAACAAGCACCTTGCATCCTTTCTATTTAAGTGTATCCCATCCCTATAGAGGCAGTCTCTCCTGTTACCAAGCACAGATTACACCCCAGTGAGCCTTGCACAATCCCTCCATGGCTGAATGACAAGGCTCTCATTATATACTCCCTCCTATCGCATCTTGGCAGAATTGCAGACATTATCAAATTTAACCCTAACTCACTATTTTTTTTCAACATTGACCAGTACTTTTATTATTATTATTGCTCTTATATTATTTCTCCCTGATTGGGGGTTCCACTTCGTGATGGGTATTGCTACCAAGTACACAGGGCTACCAAGTGTTGTTGTGTCTGGTGTTACTGATGGTTGAGGAACTCTCTGACTATCCAGAGCTCTGGCTATACAGGTGTTGAGGATTGTGACTTTCTGGAGTTCCTTGTAGTTGTTTGCTGGAAGACCTATTGCTGCTATGTAGGTTCTTTGGCACCATACCGGTGGTTGACATGGTGATCGGGATCGTCGTAACTTGTTGCATATGCCACATCTCTTTGATCTCCTGTCTTAGATTTTGTGTACGTCCAGAGTTTTTTCCCATGGGTTTTCTGCAGGTTGCTGCCTCTGTAGCCGAGTGGTCAGGAGCAGGAGTGCAGTAGAATGCGCTCTTTGAGTAGACCGGGGTTTAAGCCCCTGACTGCTGAATACGGTCGATCTGCCAACCCGCACTGGACTAGCGTGGTAGATTATGGTCCATTTCCCTCAGCATGAATTGTTGAAGAGTGGGTTGATAATAGCTGCACTTTACCTTTTTTTTATGTCAATGAAATAGGTAACCTTTTCCTTCTTGTCTATAAGGGTTATATCCAGTCTGTTATGCGGGATTGTCTTATCATGGCACGGTCCCAGTACAGCTTGTGGGTTTGGGTCTCTAGTACTGCCTGGGGTTCGTACTTGTAGTACGGTACACTTCCTTCAATTACCAGTTATTTCCTTGCTAGCTTCTGATGTATTATCCTGGCTACCTGGTCATATCTCTGAGTGCAGTCAGTCTGGGTGATCACCCTGCATCCCGCGGTGATGTGCTGGATTGTTTCTGAGGCCAGATGGCATCGTTGACATGTGTCATCAGACACTCCAGGCTCCTTAGCAATGTATTTTCTATAGTTTCTGGTGTTGATTACCTGGTCTTGGATGGTGAGCATGAATCCTTCAGTTTCGGGAAGCTTCATTTGTGGCTCTTGGTTGGGAGGGGACTCTTCAGGTTGAGTGGGGTATACTGCTTGTTTATCTTTCTTATGGCCTGGTGGAGTGCTGCTGCTGTGTGTTTCTGGAAGTAATCACTCGGGTTCGCAATTGCTGTTTTCTGTTGCTCAATGAATTCTATCAGGCCCCTTCCTCCTTCTTTCCGAGCAGTTGTCAGTCTCTCCACGGCTGACTTTGTGTGGCTCTTGGTCATCATTATCCTTGTATTTCTCATGAAATCCTCCAGCTCGGTGTTGGTCCAATCTATGACCCCGAAGGAGTACATTAGCACTGGGACTGCATAGGTGTTTATGGCTTTAACTGTATTCTTCCATTCAGCTTTGTTTTCAGCATGCTGCTGAGTGTCTGAAGGTATTTTTTGATCAAACAGGCTTTAATTTCCTTGTGCTGTAACTGCTGAGCCTGCATCATTTCTAAGTATTTGTAGGCCTCTCTGTCTGCCATGGCTTTGATCGCTTTACCAATCTGCAGCTGGTAGTTTCAGTTGATTATATTTCATTGGTCCAATCCGTGGGTCTTTCATTTGTCTACACCAAATTTCATCCTAATATCATTGCTGAATTCTTCTGTGATCCGGAGTAGTTGCTGGAGTTGCTTCTCAGTTGCCGCGTAGAGCTTGATGTCATCTGTGTACATCAGTTGGGTGAACATGTGCAGGTTCTTCCTTCCTTCTTTGAGGTTATACCTGTACTTGCTGCTGTTGAGCATGGTGGATAGCATGTTAAGTGCTAGACAGGACCACAGTAGGCTCAGGGAATCTCCCTGAAAGAGTCCTCTCCTGATGGGGATTGGCCTGGTTGTGATGTTCCCGACCTTAATGGGAGTACTCCATTTTGGCATCATTTCTCCTAGGAAGTTTGTCACTATTGGATTGACTTTGTAGATATTCAGCACCTCTATTAGCCAGCTATGAGGCATAGAGTCGAAGGCCTTGTGGTAATCGATGTAGGCTGTGTACATGTTGCGGCACTTCTTTTAGGCTTTCTCTTTAACTGCAGTATCTATGGTTAACTGCTTTGCATCCTTTGTTCAGCCACTTGCATCCTTTCTGCTGTTCGGCCATTATCCTCTGGCTGTCCAAGTGGTCTGATAACTTCATGGTTATCGGACCACTTCTGGTAACCATGAAGAATGGTTATCTGATAACTTCTAATAACTTCATAGTTATCAGATAACTTCTAATAACTTCATGGTTATTAGGCCACTTCCTTCCTGGATGCAGCTGGCCAGCATCTTGTACATTGTTGAGAGGCAGGTGATTGGCCTGTATTTCGCCAGGTTTCTTGTATCTTCATCTTTACGCTTCAGATATGTGATTCCTTGAGTGAGAAATTTCGGGATTGTCTGTAGGTGCCTTATCATTTGGGTGAACTGCTCTGCCAGGTGCTTGTGTGTATGCAAGTGAACTTCTTGTACCAGTTGTTGTGGAAGTATTATTATTATTGTTGTAGCTCTTATATTACTTCTCCCTGATTGTGGGATTCCACTCCATGATAGGCACTGCTACCAAGTACACAAGGTGGTTGTTAAGTCTGGTGTTACTGTTGATCGAGGAACTCTCTGACTATCCTACAGGTGTTCAAGATTACGACTTTCTGGAGTTCCATATAGGTGTTCTCTGGGAGACCTATTGCTGCTAGGCTGCTGTGTAGAGTCTTTGGCACCATTCCGGTGGTTGAGACGATGATCTGGATGGTTGTTACTTTTTGCGTATGCTGCATCTCCTTTACCTCATGTCTCAGTTTTGTGTACTTTTTAATTTTTTCCTCATGGGTTTTCTGGATATTGCTAGTGTTTGGAACCACTATGTCAATCTAGTAGGTAGCCTTTTCCATCTTGTCCACAAGGGTTATGTCCGGTCTGTTGTGCAAGATAGTTTTATCCGTTATTATGGTGCGGTCCCAGTACAACTTGTGAGTTGGTGACTCTAGTACTGCCTGTGGTTTGTGCTTGTAGTATGGTACACTTGCTTTGGTCAACAGATATTTCCTCGCTAGCTTCAGATTTATTATCCTGACTACATGGTTGTGTCTACGAGCGCACTCAGTCTGGGTGATCACCTTGCATCCCCCCCTGTGATGTGCTGGATTGTTTCTGAGGCCAGATATCATGATCAACATGTGTCACCTGACCTTCCGGGCTCCTTTGCGATGTATTTTCTTTAGTTTCTGGTCTTGATTACCTGGTCTTGGATGGCCAGCATGAATTTGAGCATGCTCAATGCTGATGGGATTCTTCCTCTTGCTCAGAATAATCACCTGAGAGGGCATAAATTCAAATTGAGGAAAGACAGATGTAGGATAGATGTGCAGAAATTTGCCTTTAGCCAGCGGGTGGTTGGTTGGTGGAACAGACTTCCATCCCTTGTTGTGGAAGTTGATAGCCTAAATAAGTTTAAGGCTCAGCTGGACAGGTATTTCGAACGAACAGAGGGGTGAAGTTGAAGTGGTTTTTTTTTTTTTTTTTTTTTGGCTGATGCTGCATAAGCTTCCTTTCTTGCATCAAATGCCTATGCTAATGCTAATGCTTATCCTTCAGTCTTGGGGAAGAGCGTCCCACTTGTGAGCCATGCATTGGAAGAAATGTTATTGATGCGGTCTTGATGAAAGTCATTGTAGTGTCTGCCACGGAGTGTCTTCTCTGTCCATCTTTTTAGCTTTGTTTCTTGTGCCGTCTGGGCCGTAAGGGTGCTTAGGTTGAGTGGGTATACCATTTATCTATCTTCCTTGTGGCCTAGTGGAGTGGTGGTGTTGTGTTGTTCTCAAAGTAATCCTTCGGTTTAACTATCGCTGTTTTCTGTTGCTCTATCAGGCCCATTCCTCCCTCTTTCCGAGCTATTATTAGTCTCTCCACTGCTGACCTCGGGTGGTGTTGGTGGCTCTTGGTCATCATTGTCCTTTTCTTTTACATGATATCCTCTAGCTTAGTGTTAGTCCAATCTATGACCCCAAAGGAGTATGTGTGTAATGGAGCTGCATGGGTGTTTATGGCTTTAACTGTATTCCCGCCATTCAATTTCAGCAGGCTTCTGAGTCTCACATGATATTTTTCGGTAAGGCACCTCTTGATTTCCTTGTGCTCTAACTGCTGATCCTGCATCATCCCTAGGTATTTGTAGGTCTCTCCTTCTGTCATAGCTTTGATCTCTTTATCAGTCAGCAGCTGGTAGTTTTGGCCGATTAATTTTACCTGGTGCAGTGCATGGGTCTTGCCTTTGTCTAGACCAAATTCCATCCTGAAATCTTTGCTGACTTCTTCGGTGATCTGGAATAGTTGCTGGAGTTGCTTCTCGGTTGGCACGTAGAACTTGATGTCATCCATGCACATCAGGTGGGTGAGGGTGTACAGGTTCTTTCTTCCTTCTTTGAGGTTATATCCATACTTGCTGCCATTAAGCATGGTGGATAGCCAGTTGAGTGTTAGGCAGAACCACATGCAATTATTTTCTTTTTATTTTCAGAGCATTTGCCTGAAAGATTCCTCTTCTGATGGGGATTGGTCTGGTTGTGATGTTCTCCACCTTGATGGTGGTACTCCATTTTGCCATTGTTGCTCGTAGGAAGTTTGTTTCTATCAGATCGACCTTGTAGATCTTCAGGGTCTCTATTAGCCAGCTATGAGGTATGGAGTTGAAGGCCTTGCGGTAATTGATGTAGGCCATGTATAGGTGTAGTGCTTCTTGTAGGCTTGCTCCATAACTGCAGCATCTTTGGTTAGGCGCCTCCATAGCCAGGTGGGAAGGAGCAGCAGCTCGTAGCACACACTTCTTGATTAGACCGGGGTTCGAGCCCGTCACCACCAAATATGGAGGATGTGGAAAGGTCGGGAAATGACCACCGCATATCCCGGAGCAATATGGCCTTAGTTGCTAATGCTCCTAAAAACCAAATAACTAACTAACTATCTATGGTTAATTGCTCCTTGCATCCTTTCTGCTGTTCGTCAGTTATGTTCTGACTCTCTCTAAGTGGTCTGATATCTTGTTGGTTATGCAGCTGGTTAGTATCTTGTACATCATTGGGAGGCAGGTGATTGGCCTGTATTTTACCACATTTCTTGTATCTTCATCTTTAGGCTTCAAATATGTAACTCCTTCCGTGAGAAACTTCAGGATTGTCTCTTGGTGCCATATCATTCGAGTGAACTGCCCTACTAGGTGCTTGTGTGTGCTTCTTGTACTAGTATTATTATTATTATTATTGTTATTAGCCATATGGTGCAAAGGAGCCTGAGGTTTGTGCTGCACCAGCCAAAAAATAAAATAAAATTCCCTGAGAGAGAGAGAGAGAGAGAGAGAGAGAGAGAGAGAGTCAGATGTAGAAAGAAATCACCAAGAAAGGGAAGAATGATGATATCGAGCTCAGCACCCTGGGCTTGCCAAGTCCATATTCACCAGATGTGAGCTCCTGGGGTTAAGTAAATCTGCTAATCTCCTACTTTTTTTCCTATGGGTGAAAAACCCATAGGAAAAAAAAAAAAAAAAAGTGCTGAAATTTGTTAATAGCAACAAACTCTCTACACACATAAGGTTGTAGGATGCTCCATCAAAACACAAATTGAAGCAGCCATTCCATCTAAAGAGTCATTTATTCCCATTTCATGCTGTTTATTAAATAAAAAAAAAAAATCGCAGAAAGACCAGCCAGCTTCCATATCAGTACATCTTACTGCACCACCACCCACCCACCAAAATCAATTAGAATGGGAAACCTCAGAAAACTGAAGTAACCCTGTAATATATGAAAGAAATGCTGTTGAGGTTAAGGAGGTATTGGATAACTCAGTCTTGGACTCTTTGTAGAGGAAGAAATGGACACAGGATGGTATACATACATCCTCAAAAAAAAAAAAAAAAAAAAAAAAAAAATGGGGACACAGGATGGTATCTGTGCTTCCCCAAAAAAAAAAAAAAAATAAATCCAAGACTGAGAAAACTTAGCCCTTTGCACTTTGGAGGCTGACAGTCAACTCTATCAATTCCAAATAATCTCCAAATTCAGATAATGGAATTGTTGTGGATTTTGATGGAATATTGATGACATCAAGGCCCTCCTCCAGAGGCACAAGTCAGTTTGCTTCTGTTGCAGGTAGCGTATTTAAAGGCAAATGAGAACCCTACTTTGTAGAATGACAGCCTGATACATAAAGATCAAGGGTAGGTGGGGGATAGTCCTACATCCTGGTGGGCAACCATACCCCCTTTTTTAATAATTCCACTTACTACCAGTATAGAGGTAGTTGTCATTCGTTTCTGCAGAGGGTTTTCTTGACAATCTGCTCTGCATGTGTTCCACCTGGGATCGACATCTCTCAGACAGACCTTAATGATTTCAGTAAGAAACTGCCTCCTCCTATTCTTTTCTTAGGGATCTCATTAGACATGATATTCGGTGGGGCGGTGCAGACCCTAATATGAAGGATTCATGTTAGTGTTTGCACTATATAATAATGATGAAGAGCTTGTGATATGAAAATAACAAGCTCTTTCTCTCTCTCTCTCTCTCCTGAATGTGAGAACGAACACTTTTTTTACACACCTGCTTATACATTTTCTGCCATCGATCCCTCTGCCTGTTTCCCTTCTCTCCTCCCTCTAGTTACATGAGAAATGAAAAAAAAAAAAAACAAATGGGAGTGGTTGCTTCCTAGTATCTCTTCTGACTGAGAAAATGCTATGTTAGCTATAAGATATGGATTTATGATAAGACTGACTGCAATGCCTTTGAACAGCTGGCACAGTGCCAAAATTTCACAAAGCAACTACCTTGGGCCTGATCAGTATTGTTAGAAAATTCACTCCCCAGGGGACCTCACAATCAGTAAATGCACCTGAAAAGTTTAAAACAAGAGAGCATCCATCATGAAACATGTTTTCTTGGTCTTGCTCTTATTCTGCATTCAGTTCATCCCAAAGATATCAGTTGTGTTCAGGTTTGAACTTTGCCTACCATTCTAATAGAATGTTGATGACATCAAGGCCCTCCATAGGCCCAAATCAGTTTGCTTCTGTTGCAGATGGCGTATTTAAAGCCAAAAGAGGACTCTACTTTGTAGAATTTCAGCCTGATACATAAAGATCGAAGGTAGGTGGGGAATGGTCCTACATTATGGTTCTGATGTTATTCTTCACATGTTCACAATTCCTTGGTTTATGACCAAGTTTTTTGGAGTGTCTAGCATTGAAAACTCTGAGACAGAGGTGTCCAAATTTTTTTCAATAGTGTGTTTACATGATTAGATATCCATATATGTGCAAACTATATTACATGGATTTTTTATTTTTTGCATGGAATATATGAAATTTTTTTTATTGAAAACAGTGGTTAGGCTACTCAGCCTTTATGTACTGTGCTGAGTAACAGTTGGGCACTGTATTCATCACTAGTAGCTTGTACTAGTACTGTATATGAGCCATAAATTCAATGGACTGTGTACTGTGATCATGTATAGTTCAGCTAATGAAACATTTTAGATAGGTGCTGTCGTCTGTTGGCTTGCACATATCTGATGTCAGAAATGAAAGGTTTGTGTATAAACTGTGAACATATTCCAATGCATCACAACCACATGTTGTGATGCATTGGAGCAATATATAAATAGTTTATAATGGCAGATCAGGAAAGTTGTAGTTTTATTCCTACTGAAATGGTTTATCATGTGAAAACATCAGAAGTATATGAAAATTGTGAATCTGAAGTCAGAAATTCGGAAAATATTTTGTCTGATGAAATGCAGAGTTTGGTGATGAGGAACTCCAATATGTTAAGGTAAGTTCTGATGGAGAAATCAGACAGCCTACAAAGAAGAGGAGGCTGGGGAAAAAACCAAATGAAATGGAATGGGGATGAATTTATTCCTAAAATATATAAATTTAGTGACAATAATTCAGAATTAGTAAAGGATTTTTTCCTGACAATTGTAGTGATCTCAAAGAAGTTACCTCTTTTGGAAAATGTTTATAGAAGAAATATTTCCTAAGAGACATACACTTATGCCATTAGCATAATTGAAAACATGGCTGAAATTTTACATTTGTTAGGACAATAGAAAGAAACATTTGTTTCCAAAATTTATTGTTTTACTATACTTGTGCTTATGGTATATAATAAAAATCTCTCTAAAATAAAACTGGCCAAATAATTGGCAAAGATAATTATGGTAAGAGATAGATTCTGCTCTTTACTCAAGATGCTACGTTTTAGTCATAACAAAGAGCAGGAAAAGGTGATTACATGTAAAAGCTGAGATCTGTGCTGAATATTCTAAGAAAAAAAATTCTGGGAATACATAATTTTTTTTTCTTAGAATATTCAGAGGATGATTTGGCATAAAACAATATATTCACATGAAATGACATAGATTTGGTGTAAAATAGTTTGTTCTGTATGTTCTAAAGATTGGTGATGTATATTTATTCATGATGTATAGTTTGTTTTATGTGATGTAAAGATTGTGATGTGTATCCTTGACCTAACAGTTTATACTGGATCCACAACTGGGATACCAGTAAATGCAAATTTAGGTATAAGCAAGGCTATTGTAATGCATTTTCTTCAGCCGATCTAGGTAAAAGTCATAATAGTCTGTATTTTCTAAGGAGTTCTTTCTAAGGAGAGAAAGAACTGCTTTCTAAGGAGTTCTTGTATTACCATTCATCATAAAGGAAAGGGAAGGCCATCTTTCAATTTGAAGAGAAATGTGCAACAGAATCACTGTGTATTACCAAAATGTGCAAGAGAATTCTGCACACGTATTATGAGGCCCTGCATTGGGTGAATAGAAGGGAAGCTAGAATGCTGACAGTGATTAAAGCAGACAGTTTGGTTGATACTGGCATAGTTGAGAAAGAAACAAAAGAAAAATTTATGAATTCACGGTATGTAATTGGATATAACAAAAAAAAATCTGGTTTGAGTAGAGTATGTGTGCAGAACTGTAAAGTGAAAAATTTTTTTAACAGTGTTCCCCCCTTCCCCCCAGATATTTTAGTTATCCATTATACATCAACTTTCAGGCGATTACCATATACTTTCAGAAAGCAAAGATGCGACAGAAGAAAAGCAAGTGAAAACTATCTAACACTAACTGAACACCCTTTCTCTCCTACATTAATGCAGTGAGGTACTGCCACTTTTTTATTTCCTGACACTCACATTATATTGAGGGTGCATTGCATGTAGTTCTTAATGTTTGTAGTAAAAAAAAAAAGTACTGATATTTTTGACGGTAAAATTTCGAGCTCCTATACTGATGTTCTTGTACATTTTAATTACACACATATTATAATTATAATATGTGTGTAATTTGTAATAAATATATAATAAAAGTATATCACATATACAGTGGTACCTCGACATACGAGTTTAATTCGTTCCGTAACCTTGCTCGTATGTCAAATTGCTCTTATCTCAAAGCAATTTTCCCCATTGAAATTAATTGAAATGCCATTAATCCGTTCCAGCTCCCAAAAAACCACCTCAGTTGTTTTTGTTAAGTGTTTTTGAATAAGAAAAATGTACTGTATTTACAAGAAGAAACATTTATTTATAAATAACAAATACATATTCTATAGAAACATAATAAAAGAAAAGGTGAAGTGCTTACGGAAGCGTATAATTTTCGTCATTGGTCTTCTTCGCTTTTTTTGTCACGCTTTGCTCATTTTCACCTGCAGATCGTTTAAAAAAACTGTCCAAGGAGGTTTGTTTCTTCCTCCCTTTCAGGATATTGCGGAAATGTGTTAGGCAAGTTTCGTTGAACAACTCCGATGCACGACCAGTTGCAACTTTTTCGGAGTGATTTTTATCCATGAACTCTACAACTTTCTCCCACATTCCCAAGATCTCCTTTATATTTCTTGTAGAGATAACCTTCTCCATCTCTGGCTCCTCTTCAAAACTAATTTTTCGTTGAACCACCATAATGCTGCTGCGAATGTAGATCGTGTAACTCCTCGGTTGTCAACTCCTGAGTCTGTTCCTCGACAAGTTCGTTCACATCTCTCTCATCCACCTCCAGACCCATGGATTTTCCCAGAGAAACAATCTCCTCTACCACTGACACTTCGGGTTCCAATCCTTCAAAAGCCCTTTCAGCTACAGCCTCAGGCCACAGCTTCTTCCATGCAGATATTAAGGTCCTCGTTGTAACACCCAGCCAGGCCTGATCAATAATTCTTAGGCATATCACGATGTTAAAGTGGTCCCTCCAGAACTCTCGAAGGGTAAGGTTTGTGTTCTCCGTCACTTCAAAGCAGCGCAGAAAAATGTGCTTGGTGTACAACTTCTTAAAATTAGAAATCACCTGCTGATCCATGGGCTGCAGGATAGGAGTGGTGTTGGGTGGTAGGTAGAGAACCTTTATAAACTTGAACTCTTCGAGTAAATCATCTTCGAGATTTGTTGGGTGAGCAGGGGCATTGTCGAGGACGAGAAGGACTTGCATGGGTAGGTTGTTTTCCTGTAGATATTTTTTTAACAGAAGGGCCAAACACCAGGTTTATCCACTCCACAAAGAATTTCCTGGTGACCCACGCCTTCGGATTTGCCCTCCACATAACTTGTAGTTTTTCTTTTAAAATCTTATGTGACTTAAAGGCTCTGGGATTTTCCGAATGGTATACTAGCAGAGGCTTGATTTTGCAGTCGCCACTCGCATTGGCGCAAAGTGCTAGAGTTAATCTATCCTTCATGGGTTTGTGACCTGGCATCGTCTTCTCCTCTGCCGTTATGTAAGTCCTATTCGGCATCCTTTTCCAGAAAAGCCCTGTCTCGTCACAGTTGAAGACTTGCTGAGGGATGTATCCTTTGGCTTCTATCAGTTCGGAAAACGTTTTGATGTAAACCTCAGCTGCCTTCACATCCGAACTTGCTGCCTCACCATGCCTGACGACAGAGTGAATGCCGGTCCTTTTCCTAAAGTTGTCAAACCAGCCCCGACTGGCTTTAAACGAGTCTTCCGATTCCTCGTTTGTGGAAGTGTGTGGGATCTGCTTCAGCAAATCACCGTAAATCGCTCGTGCCTTCTCACATATGCTACTTTGTGTTAAGAATCCTCCTTGAAGCTGCTTCTCTGTCACCCACACCATCAGTAGTTTCTCCATTTTCTCATGGAGAGAGGTCCAGAGCTTAGAAATTATCGTAACGCCCTTGGCTGGCGTTATACCCTTTATCAACTTCTTCTGTTTAAGCACAGTACATATCATTGATGTGGTACGCCCGTACATCCTTGCCAAGTCAATTACTCGCACACCTTGCTCATGTTTTTCTATGATTTCACGCTTTAATTCAATAGACCATCTTCTTCTTCGGACCCATGGTTATAAAAATAAATTTGATAATGTTTTGTAAATGTACAAAAAGCAAAAAACGTGAACCCAACTTATCAAAAATGCTACGAAAACGAGGGAAACAAGCACACAGACTGAGGTCTAGTCTGAGGTGGGAGAAACTGTTAGACGCTGCACACGACCCCAACATGCCCACGCTGCACACGACCCCGCATGTTGGGGTCGTGTGCAGCGGTGTAGTGTGCGATTCCTCGTATCTCAAATCTTGCTCTCATCTCAAAGCAAAATATCGCTCGCTCGGTGGCTCGTATCTCAAAACACTCGTATATTAGGGCACTCGTATATCGAGATACCACTGTACTTTTATATCAGTTCAAGTATCTTTTATTATATATATTTTAAAACTATTTACACTTAATATTTTGGATTTGTATGCACTGAATTTATTTTGTAAATAAAGTACAGTGAATTCCGGTTATTTGGGCCACCAGTTAATCAGGGCAACTGTTTATTTGGGGCAAATCTTAAAAAACAGAACCCAATCGAGAAAATATCCAGGGTTTACTTCACTTAATTGGGACAACATGCTGTTTAATTGGGGCAGGAGACTGCAGCACTGGAGATTACCCTACGATTGTCTTCAACCATACCACGTGGTTCGGTCCGATTTTGGAGGTCACAACCATAAAAACAATTAGCAGTCACCTGTTTATTGGGCTTTTCTGTTAGTGCAGTCTATCATAAACGGATAGTAAATTCGATCTTATTGAATTTGCGATAATACGACAGATGGCATTCTGGGGGTTATTATGGTGAAATGTGTTTACACTTCCATAAAATCTTCAATCATATAAAAAAATTAATTTTCAGAATCTTCTCTTCATTCCTGTTTTTAAAGCTTCGTAACTTGTTACTCCGTTCTCACTTGCACGTGCGTATCATGTTACTTGCAATTTGTGTGTGCCGTGTTCTTTGTTATTTATTGCTTATCTTTTTACTGTTTTAAATTTTATGTCACAAATGTCAGTGAACAGAAATGTCAACTAGTTAGTATGTACATATTACAGTACATATTAATTATTCTGATTATCATTTATATTCTTCCGATTTTCACGTGTCATTTAATTTTTTAATTGGTAAGGTAATAAAGGGTAAATTTGTGCTTAATATTTCTTTACTTTTATAGCCTGTGGGTAATATTCCTCCTATTTTCGCTAATTAGAATAACTGTTTAATAGAATTAAAATTCAATTCACAAATGTGATCACACGTTTACTACACATTGTATAGTGAACGGTACTTTACTATGGTGACTCCATCGTAACGCAATTTGATTGTACAGTGAACCAATTGTAAAGCGGGGGTCCATTGTATTTTTAACTATTCATGTGAAATTTCGGTTAATCGGGCCAAAATGCACTAGTCCCGATGTGTCCCAAATAACTGGAAGCGATTGTATTTTAATTTTTATATCCTTGTGTTTAGTTATGTGATTGTAGCAGTATTCAAATTTATATTTACTAACACTTTTTAGATAAAGTAACTTTTAATATAAGTTTTTTAAATTATTTATTTCACATGTGTTCTAATTTCTCTTGCTAAGGACCCAAGTTCCAGAAAGCCTATTGCCCAAAGCTTTGTGAGGTTTATAATACAGGAAACTCTTTAAAATATGGCACTTTCAGGGATTGCGAGTTGTCAGATTTTAGAAAAGTTTTAGAAGAGCCCATTTCAACAAATATTAAGCTCAAACAACTGAACTAATCAACTGCTAGGTACACCTTTCTAAAATCCAGAAATTAAAATAACTATCTTGTCCTTTCATCAGTTTTTACTGTCAGCAGGATTTAAACTGGGTTCTTGAGGCTGTCACAGACATTCTCTCAGATATGAAAAGCTGGGCTTGCTACCTGGAAATCTAAAACACTGACGGAACTGATATTCAGTTGACACTTGAGTTATTTGGACCAAATTTTGGCAAAGTCTGGTCATTCTGTGACAACCAGATCCTCTGTTTGCATATTCATGATATCGAGACTGTTAGTAACCCTGGGTATAATGCCATGCTCAAGTCCCGAAATACAGCACATAGTATACTGGAGGTGGCTACTGAGGTGTAAACCATCGTAAGCAGGGGTTGAGTTGTGATGTTCACACCACACTATGAGGCAATACTAGGTGATAGATAACTCCTATCAACTGGTGCAATACTATCATTTTGCTTATTGGAGGTGCAAAGTGGTGAAATTCATGTTTAGCCTCAGAGCAAAGCTCCATCAACTTCCCTATTTCTTCAATCATGCAGTATGATTGATGTATGATGGGCATCATGGCATGATTCAATGTTCATTACATTTCAAGGGTACAGCTCTAAAACAGCATTTGCAGGCTGGCTGATAGATAAGCCACTGGACCTAACTTGTTGATAACTTTCAAGGAGGCATCCAGATCAGCTAGTGTATAATCTTGCTGCCTCAACTGTGCCAGTAGTGGCATGTGATGCAAGAAAGCAAATGTATGAGCTTATGCAGCATCAGCCAAAAAAAAAAAAAAAAAAAATCACACCATTCCCTCCAAATGCCTGTCCAGTTCCTCCTTAAATTTATTCAACCTATCAACTTCCATAACGACAGATGGAAGTTTGTTCCAGTAATTAACCACCCGCTGACTAAAGGCAAATTTCCGCACATCTATTCTACATCTGTCCTTTCTTAATTTGAATTTATGCCCCCTTAGGTTCATAATCTGAACAAGTGGAAGGATCCCATCAGAATGCAGAATTCAGCGTGCTGAACCCATTCAGTAAGTGACTAGAGGGAGTCAGAGTAGTGTGTATGTAGGATCATTATTGAGACCACGTTATATCAAGGAGCCTGGATATATTCTTGCTGTGTGTATACCGTATCCAAAAATTTCATTACTTCATACAACATATCCTCCCCATCTCTTCTTACTACTGAATACATCATGAAAAATTAAACTAAGAGAAAAAACTTATCTGTGAAAAGATCTAAACCTCCTAAATACTTCTTATTCATTTTAAAAAAATGTGGTCTCAGTTCCAATCTCAATGTTGTCCATTTCCACTTGTAGTCTGCCTAGTTCCATTTATTTTTCTAACAGAATCTCAACTATCATTTGATTCAACCACTGTGCATCTGAGTTATCCTAATTATTCGTTGTATGATTCCATTCAATTCAAAGGTGATATGCATATGACCACTCGGATATTCCCTGTCAGAGATTAGTAATTTGGAATCTCTTCTTTTCAATTTTCTCTGGCTTAAAATGCTGCTACCCCATTCTGTCAAATTTATATGTTGCTTCTATTGTTCTCCCAACTCTGCTAATCACTTGGAAATATTTGATTTCCTTTATTTGAAACTTGACTTTCTCTAATCAACTTTCCTAACAGTGAGGTAATTTTCCTTGGCGATTTTAATGTTCATAACTCCAGCTGGCTTCCATTTTCTAGTCACATGTACCCAGCTGGTCAACGTGCTGAGGCTTTTGCAATTACTAATGACCTCACACAGATTGTTCATTTACCTACCAGAATACCAGACAATTGTGATCACACAGCCTAAACACTTGATATTTTTCTCACAAACAACCCTTCTAAGTACATCTGTCCTACAACTGTCTTTCCTCAATTTGAATTTATGCCCTCTCAGGCGGTTATTCTGAGCAAGAGGAAGAAACATATCAACACTGAACATGGTCAAACCATTCATGGCTTTGTACACCTCAGTGAGATCACCCTGCAGGAACCTAGTCTCCAGACACTGTAATTTGCAAAACTTAAGCCTTTCTTTGTAAGAGCAACCCTTTGTTCCATTCACTAATTTTGTTGCCCTTCTCTGTACTCGTTCAAGCAGCTCTACATCCTTCTTAAAATGAGGCCTCGAGACCTGTATACAGTACTCAAGATGTGACCTGATCATTGCCTTATACAAGGAGATAATCACCTTTGTAACGAATGGACCTGGTGTACTGGGGTCCATGGTTGTGAAGAATATACAATAATAACCCAGTTTAATATAATACAATAAAATATACAATGGCAGAAGCTTTCAAGACTGACAAGTTTCTTTTTCAACTGATAATATGATTTGAATACAATGGATAAGTGCAATGAGTTGAGAGTGATGCACGTTATTCATTTCCTATTGTTGCACGGACGTGCGCTTTTTTTTACTCCAGCATTTATCCAGCATTAAAATGGTTGTCTCTAGAATGGGGTGCAGACGTGTGTCTTTGCAGCGGTTTATGGCCTTTGGATTGTTTAATACAGTAATACCCCGACTTACGCGAACTCGGAGTTACGCGGTTCTTGATTTTTTCGTTTGGCAACGCTGCCGCCCACTATCTTCAAGGTCGTTTTTCATATGTTATCGATATTCGGTGCGACGGCGGAGAATGAGAGCGAAAGATGAACAAAATTCAACTTTGCTGCTTTTATGTTTTTTATATCAGTGAAGGGGAAACACATTTCACCATAATAACGTAAAAACCAACACAATTCCAGCTATCGGTATAATCGCAAATGCAATTAGATCGAGTTTACTACCAGTTTATAACAGATTTCACTAGCAGAAACGCAACTGGATTTTTATTGTTTTATGGTAGTAACCCCTAGAAATGTGAGGTGTAATAGTGTATCTCTGCCTTTATGGTGTTGTTTATGCAGTTGCTACATGCGCGCAGCTTTGTTTATGCGTATCAAGTGTGCCTCCTCGTTTTGTAATTGTGCTTTATTCCCTAAAAATGAGTAAAATACTTAAAAGGTGTGAAAAGGAAGCGTCCTGGTGAAGACACTGCAGATTCAGAGAGAAAAAGAAAAGCAATTATCGATAAACAGAGGCAGACTGGATCAAAAATTCTTACCCGGGAAAATTTATAGTGGCCTCATACTATGGTTTATGGCCAAAATCACACCACCCCACCGGGGTTTCCCCAGCAAGGCTTATGGCCAGTCCGCCTCTGTCGATAGAGAAAAAATATGAAATTGTGAAACGCTTTGAGCGAAATGAAAGACCATGTGATATTGCACGTGCTACAGGCCTAAATGAAGCAATGGCGAAAAGCACATGACAATTGCAAACTTGACAGGTTGAAAATTGAAAAGGGCTCAATTGTAAAGGGCTTAAAAATTTTAGAAAACATAGACTCCAACGAAGAACGCGTTATAGCTACAAAGCAAGGAATAAAAAAATTATTAGCTTGCTACGACGAAATTCTGCGTGAAAAAAAGAAGGCGCTGTGTCGTCAGACGAATTTGTTAGATTTTATGAAGCCATCGACATCGAAATAACTTTTTTACGTAAGTCATTTGTTTTTTTAATACATATTTTGTATTAATATGTATAAAGAACTGCAATTTTATTAATATATTTCTTCTAAACTAGTGCTTTTGTTAGTCCTTGGTCCCAATTAAGCAAAATTTATATGTATTTATATGCAAAGTTGTACCCCGACTTACGCGAATTCGACTTACGCGATTTTCGTCGGACCCACCTATCGCGTAACTTCGGGGTATTACTGTATATTAAGTGACCCTAGCCATAGGCGGTGGCGAAAGTGTCGTGAGTGGTCTACTATTTCAAAGTCATGTTTGGGATCAAGATCGTTGTTGGTGGCCCAAAAATGTTCCGCGACTGCGGATTGGTCAGTTTTGGCAAGCCGGATTGCTCTGTCATGCTCCGTAAGGCAATCTTGAAGATGACTTGATGTCTATCCTATGTAGTAGCTCTAACAGTCTCTACAGGTGATGCAATATATTACATTGCTGCGTAAGAGAGGTATGACAGTGGTCTTCACACTGGAGACAAGTGAACGTAGGTTTCTGCAGGGTAACTGTATGCATTTGATGTTGTAATTTCTAAGAATTTTTGAGATTCGTCCTGACACGCCTGGATAATAGGGAATGCAGGCGGACGGTATACCATCTTGGTTCAGTGGTCTTGGGTGGGATGTCAGTTCTTGTGCCTGTAATAGGCACCTCTTTAGCACATGGGATGGATAACCACATTTGGTTATGTTTGCCTTCACACGGGAAATCTCGTTACATCTAATTGCATCAGTGCTGGAATGGTGGTGCACAGGTCGTGCACTGCGCCAGAAGGCTCCTCGAGAACGACTTAAGCCTCCAATCCAGAACATCACTATCCGCTGATGACATCTGCACCGCCCTCAACCTATGCTTATCAAGCAGCATCTTCACCTTTGAGGATTCAGTCTACCAGCAGGTGCTTGGCACTGCTATGGGTGACCCTGTTAGTTCCGTAGTAGCCAACATCACCATGGAAGATTTAGAGGAGCAGATACCCCTGAACCCACCTGTACCTATTACAACATGGTGCAGATATGTTGACGATATTTTTACTGTAATACCACGTGGCTCTGAAACAGCATTACTGGAATACCTCAACTCCCTGTCTAATTTCATCCAGTTTACTATAGAGTTAGAGGTCAACTATGCGCTCCAGTTCCTGGATGTCCTAGTGCATCGCATAGGCCCATGTCTAGAGACTTCGGTATACCGCAAACCCATGTGGTGTGTAAAGTGTAAAGTGTGTTTGGGTCAAACGGCACCAGGAGTTTCCCCCATCTCCGCGTAGTTTACATTGTCGTGTGATACAGTACACTGTAAAGGCCAGAGATTTAAAAGTGTATGGATATTGTACATGAGTAATGTTGTGTACCGTTGTTCTTCTGGCCATTTAGCCTCCAGGCCTCTGCTGAGGCCAGACGTTGCCCACAGATCCGGCCACGCACCCAGTTCTCTCAACAGCACTGCCCGCACCCTATTCTCCAAGGCTTGCAGCCATTCCAACACTGATGCAATTAGATGTAATGAGATTTCCCGTGTGAAGGCGGACCTAACCAAATGTGGTTATCCATCCCATGTGCTAAACAGGTGCCTATTACAGGCACAAGAACTGACATCCCACCCAAGACCACTGAACCAAGACGGTATACCCTCCGCCTACATTCCCTATTATCCAGGCGTGTCAGGACGGATCTCGAAAATTCTTAGAAATTATAACATCAAATGCATACAGTTACCCTGCAGAAACCTACGTTCACTTGTCTCCAGTGTGAAGACCCCTGTCACACCTCTCTTACGCAGCAGTGTAATATATCGCATCACCTGTAGAGACTGTTAGAGCTGCTACATAGGAGAGACATCAAGTCATCTTCAAGATCACCTTACGGAGCATGACAGAGCAATCTGGCTTGCCGAAATTGACCAATCCGCAATCGCGGAACATTTTTGGACCACCAACCATGATCTTGATCCCAAACGTGACTTTGAAATAGTAGACCACTCACGACACTTACGCCACCGCTTATGGCTACAGTCACTTAATATATTAAACAATCCAAAGGCCATAAACCGCTGCAAAGGCACACACGTATGCACCCCCATCCTAGAGACAACCATTTTAATGCTGGATAAACGCTGGAGTAAAAAACAGCGCACGTCCGTGCAACAACATTAGGAAATGAATAACGTGCATCACTCGCAACTCATTGCACTTTTCCGTTATATTCAAATCATATTATCAGTTGAAAAAGAGACTTGTCAGTCTTGAAAGCTTCTGCAATTGTATATTTTATTGTATTATATTAAACTGGGTGCTTATCCCTTCTAGAAAAATTCCTGTATATCATTGATAAGACACCAGGACTGCAAGCTACCCTTGCAGCTTACTCTTGCACTGTTCAGAAAACTTCATATCTGCCTGCACAATTACCCCCAGGTTCTTTTCATTCTCTACCACTGTCAGTGTAGTACCACACAGTTGATACATTACTCTGGAGTTACTGCTTCTCATATGCAGTACTTTACATTTGTCAATGTTAAACTTCAGTTGCTACCCCTCAGCCCATCTGCTCAACTTTTCTAGATCCTGTTGCAGCAGCTTACTGTGATTAGTGTCATTAACAACTCTGCTTTTCTTCGTATCATCTGCAAACTTAGACATGAAGCCTGATATACCATTATCAATATCATTAATGAATACAGAGACCAACAATGGACCCAACACTGAACCCTGGATGACTCCACTAATAACATTAGTCCACAAAGAGCAGTATCTATTGATTACCACTCTCTGTCTTCTCCCACTCAACCCTACCTTTATCCATAGCAGCAATTTGCCTCCAATGCTCCAATTTGTGTAGCATTCAATGTGCAACAGTATCAAGTATCAAAAGCCTTTGTAATGTCCAAATATATGATATCAAAATTATTTGGTTTTGTTCAGCCAAATAGTCACGATTACAAGATTAAACAAAGTTTCCTTATTTGACGTTGAGTAATTTTTTTGCAAATGTAGTCCGTCCTGGGCTTTTTAATCTCACCTTGTCTTAGCCTAAAACTTATCTAGTTGTAAAATTATGTCATTATATTCAGAATGTGTGACTCATTCTTTAACTCCCTATTCAAATGACGTCAACATGATTTTATTTTTCTTCATTATTGGTTTGACCTTTGATCTGTAATATTTAATTTTTTTGTAATTGAAGTTTGCCCCTAAAAAAAATAAAAGAAAATGTTTTATTAGGCTTTGTTAAGCCTCTTCTTGTATATAATTATCAAGCATCGTTAAACACGAATTTAAGAGTATTTGTTTTTTTCTTGTGTATTTATCGAGTGTGCTGGTACCTCCTTTGCTCATACTGTCTCATAATGTTGGTACTTTGTTTGCCCCTGATATTGTTTACACTTTACCATCATCCAGCAGCTGAACCCGGCAGGTTTTTGTTTCTTTTGAAACGATAATAAATTATAAAACTGTATCTAAAGTTCATTTGTAATTGGGAGTGGGGGGGATATTTTAAAAAAATTAATTTAAAATATATAGTTTCACTAGAAAAAATGGATTTTTCACAATTGTGTTCATAATAGATTGAAAATAAAGTTGTTTCAAAAGTGAACAATTTTTAATTATTCCATGCCTCTTACATATATAATAATGGTGGAAAAAGTCCAACAAATGTTATGTGCCTGCAAATGTTATATTTTGATCATTGTTGGTGTAGAGTGAAAGAAAACTAGTTTACTAGATAAAATAGCATATCAGTCTTAGAATAAAAAAACAAGTCTTTTATATTTTAAAATTTTAGTTTAGAGTAACTTTGCATGTAGACAGGGCTGTTACAGTTATTGTATTATAGCTTTCCACACAGAGGGACCAGTAGACGGAAGTCTATATGCTACAGTAACAAAGAAGAGATATACAGAAACAACAGTTCGCCCCCATGTCAATCATGATGGTTTCTGTGTTGTAGATGGACCCCATAGTGTTGATTCAGGGATATCTTCTAATTCAGGAATTAGAACCCAAAGCGCAGGTGACTTTTAAATTTGAAATATTTTTTTGATGTATGAGGTATATTTTATTATTATTTTTTTTAATCACTAATCTTGAAGCTTTTTGTGTGAAAACTAGGCAATCAATGTATGGAAATGTGCATATGCAATTTTATTTTAATTTAATGCAATAAATAGTGTTGAAGTACAAATAAAATCTGATAAAAGTTTTGAAGTACAAATGAAATCTGATAAAGCTTTGATGTGCAAATAATACTTCTAATTCTACTCTACAGTACAATATAGTATTGTTCTGTAATTAAATGAATTTTAAAAAGGAATTGAAATTAGTATTAATTTTAATTTTCAATGTCTTTATTCTAAATTTTTCAATTTACAATAGTGCTTTAAGACAGGCCTCCGTAACCGAGTGGTCAGGAGCGGGGGTGCAGTAGCACGCGCTCTTTGAGTAGACGGGGGTTCAAGCCCCTGACTGCTGAATATGGTCGATCTGCCAACCCGCACTGGACCAGCGTGGCAGATTATGGTCTAATTCCCTCAGCATGAATTGTTGAGGAGGCTTCCATCCTGCAGTGGTTTGATAATGGCTGCACTTTACTTTTTTTATTTTTTTAAGACCCATTGTGTTAATGGATGCTTTTCTTTTTTTTTTTTCTTTGTTTGTACTAGGTTAAGTAAAACTCTTCTTTTATATATATATATACAGGGTGTCTCAAAAATACACGGCATAATTTCAGGAATGAGTTCCTCATATGTAGACAATAAAAATATTTTATATCAACATAGTTCCAGAAATGCTTGGTTTCCGAGTTTTGA
Organism: Mastigoproctus giganteus; assembly: GCF_048544385.1. Lineage (NCBI taxonomy): Eukaryota > Metazoa > Arthropoda > Arachnida > Uropygi > Thelyphonidae > Mastigoproctus > Mastigoproctus giganteus. The sequence continues at coordinate 28,230,321 of NC_143588.1, read as the reverse complement.
AGGTCTGTCTATGACACTTAACTGTTCACATCACCTTATAGTAATTGTTCAAAATGTCCACCTTCTGCCTGAATACAGGCCTCACATCAACGTCTCATTGACTCGCGAAGACGGTGCCAAATTCTTGGCATGTTTCGTATTGTCTCACAACCTGCCACAATTCGATTGCGGAGAGTTTCCACATCAGCTAATGGAGTCGAATACACCAATGACTTTAAATGGTCCCACAAGAAGAAATCTAGTGGGTTTAAATCAGGTGAGTGTGGAGGCCAGGCAGTTGGTCAACCTCTCTACTTCAGGAGTCGTAGACCTCTGTCGGCAGCACGAGATGTAAAGGTCCCATGTTCACAAAGGCGGTGATGGATACCTTTAAATGTTTTCCTGTCTGGACATCTTCGTTCTGGGAACCTTTCATGGTACAAACAACAAACCTCCAGAGCACTGCCATCCACCAAACCGTACATAAAGTGTATATCCGCTTGCTCCTGATTTGAGTACATGGTCTGAACTGAAAACCAGCAGATTCTGTCAGTATCGTGTGATGAAGGAAATCACCTGCTGGAGATAAGACATTCTGGTTAATAACTCGGGAACCAAGCATTTCCAGAACTATGTTGATATAAGATATTTTCATTGTCTACATATGAGGAACTGATTCCTGAAGTTTTGCCATGTATTTTTGAGACACCCTGTATATACAGGAACTCCCCGACTTACGCAAGGGTTGCGTTCCGCGGAACACTACGTAAGTCAGGGAATTTTCCCCCAGCACTCACAACTGTGCTCGCTGACTTGATCGAATCAAAAAAGAAATGTTCGACGAACATGTAAATAGAATTATTTATTGTATTTATTCAATTTTTTATCTCATGCGCAGGAAAAATTACAAAAGCGTGCAATTTAAAATATTTCAAAATTATAAAATTACAAAAAAAGAGAGGAGATAGGCATAATGTCATTAAGTTTTACCTCTCGAGCATCATTGCCAGAATCGACGTCTTCAGCTGATAAGTACGCCGCTGCGGAGTTGAGGGCTGTGGGGATTTAGAACGGAGTTGGACGCTCAACTTTACAAAAGAACATACTAATGGATGACTAGATGGTGGCTTTTTTCTTTTCATCGTAGATTTCTATGTAGCAAGCAAGCATATCATTCATCCCTCTGTTAACTTTTAAGAATCGTTCACTGTTAGGATCCATCTTCTCAAACCTCGCCATTGCCATCTCTCTGGCGATGAAACGTCTCAGCTGCTCATTTGGTTCATCTTGAGCTTTGTCAGTATTTTATTCTTTCACTATTGCTGCTTGCAAGTCAATATGTTATTCATTAGATAATTCCTTCTCTTCTTCCTCTATTAACTCCTACACATATTTGGCATCAACCTCTAACTGAAGTAGCTCTGCAACCTTTACAATCTTATCTGTAACCTCTTCATATGATTCTTTTACAAATCTTCCATAGCCTTTTACATGCTGTGGGCATATTTTCTTCCATGCTCCATTTAAACAACTTTTAGTAATTTCCGCCCAAGCCTTATTAATGTTTAAGATGGCATGGTAAATATTGTAAGATTTCCAAAAGTCTCTCAATGTAAAATTTTTTTCATCATCTACTGCAGACAATGCCTGAGCAAATGTTGTAAGTAAATAGTATGCTTTTAAATTTGAAATAACATCCTGATCCATAGGTTGGATGAGTGAAGTTGTGTTTGCTGGTAGAAATATAACTCTCACGTTCGAATTGAAATCATCTAGATGCTTAGAATGTCCAGGAACATTATCTAATAGAAGCAAAATCGTGAAAGTAACGTCGTTGTCTTTTCAATATTTTTCAACCTTGGGAATGAAGTAACATTTAAACCAATCCTCAAAGAGAGATATTGTTTTCCAATGCTCTCTGGTTCAATCGGAAATGCATGGGTAGGGTGGGTTTATTGATGCTCTTAAATGCACGAGGATTTCCAGAATGGTACCCAAGCAGTAGTTTTAATCTGTAATCTCTCACTGCATTAGCCCCAAGCAAGAGCATGGCCCTGTCTTTTGATGCCTTGAAACCTGGCATTGTATCTTCCTCTTTGACAATGTATATTCGATCCGGCATTTTTTTCCAATACAGAGCAGTCTCATCAACGTTAAAAATTTGCTGCATTGGATAGCCGCCTTCATCAATAATTTTTTCCAGCACATCACAAAATTTCTCTGCACCTGCAGAATTGCTACTGGCGACTTTACCACATACTTTAATGCTGTGGAAACCAGCCCGATGCTTGAACCTATTAAACCACTCATTTCTTGCCACGAACTAGGGGTTGGGTTTTGCTGTACTTATCCTTAATATATTTATAAATACTTGTTGCTTTTGCTTGAATGGTCATTAGACTCGGGGGCACTTTTTTTTTTGTTAGTTATTGGCACATCAGCTTCTGTGGCCATAATGCACCTCCCAAAGTTTTTGCATTTTACTCTAATCCAAGCCCAAGGTGGGATTCGAACCCGCGACCTTTGGTTGCCAGGCAGGCACCAGTGACTCTTGCTTCTGAATCTCATTTTCCATCCATATTATAAAAGCTGTTCCATCTTCGATATAGCACCTGAACGCTGTTTTGTTATCACTGTTGATCTTAAGTGCGTTAATCCTTTGACATGTTCTTTTTTACACCAACTGTCCTATAAAATAGTATTCACTATTGAAGCAGTGAGACCTAATTCTCTTGCAATAGATGACAAACTTTGTCCTGCTTCATACTTCTTAATTATTTTCATCTTCATTTCTAAATGAATTTTGTTTCGTTTCCTGGCACTACAACCACTTGCACTTTTCGTTGGTCGCTTTCCCTTCATCATTGTAATGCGTAAATAGGAATGAAGAGAAGTTTCTGAAAATCTGTTCTTTTATATGATTGAAGATTTCTGTGAAGGGGAACACATTTTACCATAATAGCGTAAAAACCCACACAATTGCAGTTATCGGAATTATTGCAATTGCAATAAAATCGAGTTACTATCCATTTATAATTGATTGCACTAACAGAAAAGGCCAATAAATCGGAAAGTACAAATTGATTTTATTGTTTTTTGAACATGACCTCCAGAAATGTGCTTTAGAAAAATATCAAAGGCGTTCAATATTGATTCTTATAACATATGATAATGATGAAAGGGCAGTGCAATTTCCATTATAAATATGACCTTTTAGAGAGAGAGATAAATAGCTTAGTAATAAGCAAAATTTTCAACTTTCAAGGACTTGGAACAAATTACAAAAAATAAAACAGTGTTATTGGGTTCACATTACCTCCATTTATTCCTACAGGATGCAAAATACATTTCCACAAATTTTTCAAGTTTGCACCAGCCGGCAAAAACTTACATATAGTCGAATCCGTAAGTCAAGTATTATGTAAGTCGGGGAGTTCCTGAATATATATATATAGTATATAAAACAGGTGAAAAAGGTAAAGAAAGGAAAAGAAAAAGAAAATAGATGTACCTGGACGCGCAAGGCTACAGAACAGGATACAACTATAAAATAAAACATAGAAATAAATGATAAAGGACATAGTAAGATGGGAAAGTTATTAACAACAACGTGCCATGCCTAATAAAAGAAGATATGAGAAGAAAAGAATGTTAAGATCCTAATAAATTAAGTGGAAAAAGTGGCTGAATTGATAAGCCAAATCATATTTACAAAAGCTAGAAAAAAGTGGTAATTAATGCATATTAAAAAAAAAAAAAAAAAAAAATAGTAATAAATAAAAATGAAAATAATGAAAATAAATTGGTACATAGATCAGGTATTTCATCAGGGGACTACACCCGATCATGTACCAAAATACTGCGTTTCTATACAAACCCATGCCGATGGAGGTAGCAATAAATTTAAAAAAAAAAAAAAAAGAATTAAAAATTAAAAAATGAATTAAAATTAAAAAAAATTTTTTTGAAACCTTCATAAACATGAGTGAGGTAGCCCCAACGCAGTGTGTATATTTTAAGTAAACCGTTAAATTAAAAGGTGTAATTAAAAGGTGTAACAGGCAGCAGTATAGAAAAGGGAAGTAATACAAGGTATGGGGGGAAAAAAATAGTAGTAAAAAAAAGAGGCGAAAATAGCGAGAATAAGAAAAGAAGGAATGTCCGAATCACCCTCGTATTGCACTAATAGTTCAACGGACGGAAAAAGCAGAATAGAAAGTATAAAGACGTAAAGAGAAGGAAAAGATTTTAAAGATACTAGGCAAGCTGGGTTCGTAAATACCCAACCTCTTAGAGAGGGCCTTGGCTGTGAAGATGTTAGTAGAAGAGGAAAATTAATACCGCTAGCCTGTGAAATATTTTTTGTTAATGTCAGATGTAAAAAAAAAAAAACTAGTATAAAGAAGAATAAAATTACATACCTTTAAAATTATGTAGATCAATTAGTAAAATTATGTAGCGTCAATTAGTAAAATTATGTAGCGTCAATTAGTAAAATGCATAATAGACATGATTAATAAATAGAATACAAACAAGGAGAGGTTGCTTAGTAGAAAAATAATAATGGACGCCCTCTATAGTTAAAAGTGAGGAAAAGGTCCGAATAATAATTAAAAATAATTAAGCAAAAATAATTAAAATAAAATAATAATGGAAAAAATTAAATAAATAAAACTTAAAGGGTAACTTAGAAAGTGAAAAGACATGAGCATCGTTCAGAATAGAAGTCATATGATGTGATCACTTTCAAAGTGGTGGGAATACCACCATTTAAATTTACAACTATACATCTGTACAAATTATCATGTTAACCCTAATCAAAATGAGATATAGTGAAACCGAATTTATGTTTAATGAAGTTAGAAAGATTTTTAATAATACGATTTATAAAATTAATAGGAATATCGTTTAAACATAATTTGGTATATAGGCCGTTTAAAGCTTTGATAAAAAGTGTTTGATTGCTGCTAAGATACGCAAGACGTAAAATTTGTGTACGAATGATATTTTTATGAACTGTAATGGAAATATTAGAGTTCCAATTTGTTAAATAAATAATGTTGAAATTAAATTGACTTCTTTTATCAAATAGTTCCAAGGTATTACGAAGAGGTGAATTATTTAAAGTAATGCTTAAATCGAGAAAGTTTGCGTGTTGGTTACCATTATTTTCTTTGTTTAAGGTAAGTTCAGTAGGATATATCAATTTAGCAATATTTTCAAAATGATAATTTAAAATCAAGATATCATCAACATATCTAAATGCGAAGAAATTAAGGTTTGGATTATTATTAGTATAAAGATCTTCGTAGTAATGTAGAAATAAGTTAGAAACTATACTGGAAATTTGTGAGCCCGTGGGAACTCCTATTGATTGCCTATAGGTATTACTGCCATCGTAAATATAGTTATTAAGAATACATAAGTTGATATAATTATTCCAGACAATCTCATCCACGGGTAGAACGTGCTTGTATTTAAGATATAATTGATTGAGTACAGAGATAATTAAATGATGTGGTAAGGAAGTAAATAAATTAGTAAAGTCACAGGTTTCGATACTAAAGATTTTGGCATTAGAATTGAAGATTTTAATGATGTTGCTGTTATTATTAATGATCCAGGTGGATGGAATATTAATGAAGATGGTAGTTAGTAGTTTAAAAAATTGTTTACCTGGAAGATAACAACTGCTTTTTTTGGCACTAGTGATGAATCTGAAGCCAACAGGATCTTTATGGAACTTGGCAATCATATATAGGAATGGTAATGTAGAATTGCGCATTTTGGTATGTAGTTTTTTATGCAAAGCTATAAGTTTTTTGATGGTCGCATTAATGCCAAGATTACAGCGTAAAAATGTGGTATTGCTGTCGACTTCCTTTTTAAGAGTAGTATAGTAGAACTGCTTACAAAAGATTGCGAAGTTGTTAGAAGCTTTATCTACAGGGGGTGATGATAAATTTTCCTTGTAGATCTGAGATGGCATTTTTGAGATTAGAGTGTTTAATATGTGAATTATTATACAAGTTGTGAAATTTTGAAACTGATTTTATAATATCCTGATATACCACATTTATCCAGTTATAGAATGCCTCATGGGGTATCGTATATTTTTGATTTATTTTCATTATTTATTTTATTTATTTTCATTATTTTCATTTTTATTTATTACTATTTTTTTTTTTTTTAATATGCATTAATTACCACTTTTTTCTAGCTTTTGTAAATATGATTTGGCTTATCAATTCAGCCACTTTTTCCACTTAATTTATTAGGATCTTAACATTCTTTTCTTCTCATATCTTCTTCCATTAGGCATGGCACGTTGTTGTTAATAACTTTCCCATCTTACTATGTCCTTTATCATTTATTTCTATGTTTTATATATATATATATATATATATATATCAGAGGCAGATTTAACGGCGGGTGCACTGGTCATGCACCCTGGGCCTGACTTCTGAAGGGCCCACGAAAAACCCCAACAAATTAATTCAACTATTAGTTCAAAACTTTGTGATTATTATTATGCTATTATTAATTATATTATATATATATATATATATATATATATAATATATATTTTTAAGGGGCCCAATATTTTCTTCTGCGCCTGGGGCCTCGACCGACCTTAATCCGCTCCTGATATATGAAGAAGATTTTTGTTTAATCCTATTGAATCTACGGTATACACGAGAAGCAAATTCGACGAAAAGTATAAGAAATGTAGCGATATATGTTAGGATGAAGTGACCAAGTAAGATATGCGAAAAAGGGACCAATGGTTGGCAAAAACTTAAAATAAGAAATGAAAAGGTGACCCAAAATAAGACTACATTGCAGTGTAGTTCAGTTTTTTTCAATTCTTTTTACTTGCTTCTGTAAGGTCATCCATGATCTGTATGCCCTACATAATATAATTACATTCATTGGCACAATTGATTAGACCGTATTCTTGCCGCAAAATTTCAAATATCGCTCTTAACATGTGTCTACAGCACACATGCACCAAAGCATACAGAACATGTTGGAAACAGAAGCAGGACCATTGCCGTCTTTCTCAGAATTTCAGTGGATGGCCTCTGATGAAGACACTGAAATTGTGAAAAACACTGCAATGTAGTCTTATTTTGGGTTGCCTTTTCATTTCTTATTTTAAGTTTTTGCCAACTATTGGTCCCTTTTTCATATATCTTTCCTGGTCACTTTATCCTAACATATATTGCTGCATTTCTTATCCTTTTCGTCGAAGTCACTTGTCGTGTATACCGTAGATTCAATTACACACACACACACACACACACACACACACACACACACACACACACACACACACACACACACACACACACACACACACACACACACAGGGTACATTTTGCTAATGCAATGTCCCTGATCCATAATCAACATTATCTTCCCTTCATGATTACTAAGCTTCTTAATACTATTATTCTTTTATTATATATCACATTGTATATTCATGTATTTTGCAGGATACAAGGTTAAAAGTTTACATTGAAATTTATTTTTAATAGGCTAGGAGTATATTAAAAAAGGTGTCCTTGCACCATATGAATAATAATAATAAATTTTATAGGGAGATTCAGAATTTGAGTATGATGATTATGATTACAGTGTGTACATAAAAACAGATATAACAATGTTATGCCTTTGGTGACTTGAGTAATTACATACCTGTTAGTTTAACTTCTGTGCCAGGTAAAATAACGGAGTCACTGGTTAAAGAAACAATGCAGGACCATCTAAATAGGAGGACAGTTATATTTCGGTTACAACATGGGTCTTCTCTCACCAGTTTGATTTGATACTATGATGCAGAAACAAAGAAACTGGATGCAAAAAATAACTTTGATATCATATACTGGGTTTTCAGGAAAGCTTTTGATACTATTGCTCATAAATACTGTACAAATTGGGTTGGGAAAGGGAAAGTTACTGCTATGGATAAAGGGATGGCCAAGTAGGAGAAGACAGAGAGTGGTCATCAATGGACACTGCTCGTCATGGACTAATGTTATTAGTAGAGTCCCCCAGGGTTTGGTGCTGGGGTCCCCTTTGGTGTTTTTCTGTATTTATTAATGATATTGATGAGGATTTTGCAGGTAATACAAAGGTTGGCAGGGTGGTTAATAACAATAATGAAGGTATGCTGCTGCAACAAGGCAGATGGGCTGAGAAATGGCAATTGATGTTTAACATTGAAATATGTAAGGTACCATATATGGATAGCAGTAATCCCAGAGTAACATATTAACTGTGTGGTACTACATTCAGGGTAGTGAAAAATGAAAATTACCTGGGGGTAATTGTGTAGTCAGACATGAAATTCTCTGAGCAGTGCAGACATGTTGCCAAGACATCCCATGGGGTTTTGTCAGTAATATACAGAACTTTGCTAGCAGAGGATAAGGAGGTGATTATCCCATTATATAAGGCAATGATCGGGCCACAACTTGAGTACTGTATACAGGTCTGGAGGTCTCATTTTAGAAAGAACGTAGAGCTGCTGGAATGGATACAGAGAAGGGCAATGAGATAGATGGGGGGGGGACAAAGGGGGCTCTCTTAATCTAGAAAGCTTCAGTTTTGCAAATTGCAGCATCTGGAGACTAGGCACCTGTGAGGTAATGTGATCGAGGTGTTTAAGGCTTTGAATGGATTCAGCAAGCTAAATGCTAATTATGAAATTCCAGCAAGAGGAAGAATGCTTTTTTGAAATTCCCTCTATCCTCCTTTTTATAGTGTTAGCAAATAATTGTAAATCTTTAACCAATGAAATAATGGCCGACTTATTGCTGAAATCTTCAAAAAGGTAATCTGCATTGCTTCCTTAACTAGTTCACCATCCTTGAATGGCTTTTTTTTTTTTGGAAGAATATAAGCAATTTTGAAAGATGATATCGTTGCATTTGAAGACTTATCAATATGCTTAGTGAAAAGTGACTGTTAAATCGAAATATCAGATTTTAATGCACGAACTTTGTCTTTCCTTGTAGCAGAGTTATGTGGATAGGCTGTGTCAGAGGTTTTATGATTCACTTTAAATGCCTCTCAGTGTTATGCTACTGCCATAGAATTACGACACTATAAACAAACACACTTTCCATTACACATGATAAATCACAATTGTTCTTTCCATTCACTGTTGAAATTATATGATTTTACCATTTGTCTTTTTCCACTCATGTTAAGTTACTCTTTGTGGGTCCACCTAAAAATAAACATATAATATAAAATATTACCGAGGAATTATATACTTTTGATTTTATTTTAACATATAAAATTATTAAATTTTGACACAAGTGCCAAATTAAACACAAAATAAATCTCTTCCACTACCCACATATACACTTGTATCCAAAAAGGACTGAGAAACTATAAGCACTCTCACCAATGGTCTTGTTTCAACAAAAATCTTAGTAGAACTGCTCAAAAAGGATACTTTCCTTTTCAGGCTGTTTTGAAAAATTCTTAGAAAAACAATATATATATATATATATATATATATATAGTATGTGAAGAAGATTTTTGTTTAATCCTATTGAATCTATGGTATACACGAGAAGTGAATTCAATGAAAAGAATAAGAAATGTAGCGATATATGTTAGGATGAAGTGACCAATAAGATATATGAAAAAGGTACTGATAGTTGGAAAAAACTTAAAATAAGAAATGAAAAGTGCTTCCTTGAAACATTGTTGTTATTCTATAAAACTTCTACATCTAGAGAGTAAAGGTCATCTTGCTTTGACCTTTTCATGAAGACAAAGCAAAGACTCAACCGTAATCTTTTCTCATTAACAGCAGGTTTCTTCCAGTCCACATCCTTTTACTTTTAGGCCACTTTCCTGTGACCATACTGTACTAATGGTACTCTTAAATTTGATACACTACACTACTTTCTACAATGATGCATATGAAGATTTAAACTGCCAAACTGAGATATTTACGTCACAAAATCACTGGATTTACTGGGTTCTCTTTGGACTTCCTAACTTCGGGACCGGGAAGATTCGGTTAGAAAACCCAAGGAAATTGGAATAAAGAAAACTGAAAAAAATTAACACAATTGGAAAAGCCCCAAAGAACACATTTTACAACCTCTTTGCCTATTACATTTGGAAGGCCATTGCTGCAAGACATAAATATAACATCCTGTCCTAGTGTACCCCAGGTTAGCGGTGACCCAACACATCTATGGGGTGATCGCTCCGATTTTTCACGCGGTCAAGTGAAACCCTTCGGTGGGCACATTGGTGCCCACAGGCATACGATTGGCAATCTCTGATGGAAGCAATACATTATACATTTATTATAAATGTTTTAAAAGTTACTAATTTTTACTTTTCAGAGTTGGAAAGCCACCACCCATCGTCTCTTCCAAAAGATGAGCAAGTTCAACTGGATGAATTGCTTGATGGAATGTTACGTGAAATACAGTCGATTCCAGATGCACCCGTTACGTCAGCTCATGTTTTCTCCACACCTGTGACACCGGTTTCCACAGTTCCAAGAACTTTCTCTAATATAACAAAAACAACTTCTACAGAGTTTAATTTTCCAAGGAATTTCAGCGATAGTTGTAATCAGCCAACTGGTGTAATAAGTGTAAATGGAAATAGACAAATAATAACACCATCAGGACTGTATGTAAAGCCAGTATCCACAAGTGTTCCTAGCTCGGTTTTTGAAGAAGAAGAAGAAGACGATGATGAAGATAAACCTTACCATGCCCGTAAAACTTGTGCCCCTTTTACTTATGGCATAGAACCTGATAGTCCTGTAATTCAGAGAAGAAGAGTTATGTCTGACCCTCATTATATTCAAGAGGTTCATATATCCCCATACTGTGATATTAACAGGTAAGCTGGAGTTAAAACTTGTCGCTCACTGTTTTATCTTAATAGAAATGACTATTCATAATAAATTCAGTCTGAGAATGCCTGTTCACCTTTGGTGTTAACCAATGTATTTCAGTTGTTGACTTGGCAGACAGTTTATTAGAGAACACTTTCTTTACAAGGAAATAGAACATGTATATGATAACACATATTGTGATAATATATATTTGAAAATATTCAGTTTCTAATACAGTATAAGTAGCTGTGTTTTCTAGGCTAACTGTAGATGTCTCTGGCAGTAGTTTACTAAATTTTCAGTGATGAATTGGAAAAGCAACATAAACCAACCAGTTCTGAACATAAAATGATGGTATAGTCGTGGAGGTTTAATGTCATTATCACACCAGTAACATGTTACACTGTGTGAAGTGCAGTATTAATCAATGATTACTTGTGTGTAGAAGTAGTCATGTGTGGCTATGACAGAATGTCAAACATCATGTGTTGAATATTTATTGTTAATTTTTTACCATTGATTGACTGCCGTATGGTCTCTAAAAATAAAATATCATTTTCATTTTATTGGTTGTAATTTTAAAACAAAAATAATTTTAAAACACAAGTGGATATTTTGGCAAGTTTTATACCAAATTTGGAAAACTATAGTTATTGCCTGGAAGTAAATATTTCTTGTTTAATTTTTTTTTAGCTGGTTGGGGATACTCTAATCTTTGTAAAAGTGAAATATATTTTCAAATATAGAAATTTTCGAAATGAAAATTTAAAAATAACTCTCACAAGAAATTTGTAATGCACATTCATATGAATATTTTTCACCCAATTTCTCCCCCCAGAAATTATGAAATAGTATAGAATTAGCATTGCAAGTATAAAGTTGTGTGTTCATAACTTCTCTAGTTATTTTTTTTTTTTTTTTGTAAAATCATCCCATTTTATTTAAAAAATTCATCAGGCACTCACAGAACTTCTTTTGAAGGCTGATTTATAACATAAACAAATTAATAATAATCTGTCTGTTCTTTAATAACATGTGAGCAGGAGATTCATGTTTCTTTAAATGTTGGTGGATACTTGTCACATAATAATAATAAACAGTTAATATCGTGTGACAGTATTAGGACTAACTAAAACCAGTTTGTTTTTATTGTGACAGCAGGTAAAAACAGATTGTATTTGCTGTTTTTACTTTTTCTTGACATAAGGTAATGTTGAGAAAAAGGCTATTAAAAAGTGAGGGCTGAATTTGAAAGTGTCTAAAATTCTGTGAAAGCATTTTAGAAGAGAGGTTCATATTGAGAATCCTGTAATCATCAGTTCAGCCCTAAACAGATCATGCAAGGCTCATGGGGTAAAATTTTTTTTCAGCATCCTATGCATGTCAAGAGAAGGGACTATTTTTTTTTTTATAATGGAGTACACGTTTATAAAAATATGTAAGAATATTTGCAGATGCTATTAAGATAGTATTAGGTGGTTCTGAAAAGTGCTGATTTGGGTTAGGGAGTACACAGAATATTAGCTAAATGGCAGCTGAAAGGCAGATTCTGTATAGATTCCATTGGGACATACAATCATCTGCAAAGTGGAGGGGCTGACAAGGACTGCTGAAGTTCCTAATGGAACTAGCAATAAATGGGCTGTGGGCACTTGTAGTATAGAGCAAGCTGGTGCAAGTGCACTCAACCACCTTTGGATGTCGAAATAATAAACAAATTTTAATATTCTCATTAATTCATTGAAACATTAAAACAATATAAATTCTACAAAAAAAAAAAAAAAAAAAATGAAATATTAATTCAAATAATTTATCAAAACAAGAAAAAAATTAAAATAACTCTTGCAAAACCAGGGGCTCACATCTGGTGAGTATGGGCTTGGAACACCCAGGGTTCTGTGCTGGATATCATCATTCTTTTCTTTCTTGGTGATTCCTTTCCACTTCTGACTCATTAGCATTAGTTGAGGCATATGATGCAAGAAAGCAAGCTTATAGATCATCAGCCAAAAAAAAAAAAAAGAAGAACCCTTCCGATTTCACCCATTCAGTCACTCCAAATGTTTGTCTAGTTCAGACTTAAATTTATTTAAGATATCAACTTCCACAACAACAACAGATTAGCATTAGTAGAGGCATACAATGCAAGAAAGCAAGTTTATGCAACATCAGACAAAAAAAAAAAAAAACAAAAATAACAAAAAAAAACCGTCCATTCATTCCAAATGCCTGTCCAGCTCAGCCTTAAATTTAATTAGTCTATCAACTTCCATAACAAAAGATGGAAGTCTCTTCCACTAATCAACCACCCGCTGGCGAAAGGCACACTTCTACGCATCCTTTCTACAACTGCCTTTCCTCAATTTGAATCTATGCCCCCTCAGGTTCTTAATGTGAGCAAGAGGAAGAATCCCATCAGCATTCAGCTTGCTCAGCCCATTCAAGGCCTTATACACCTCAATGAGATCACTTTGCGGGTACCTACTCTCCAGGCACTGCAGTTTACAGGACTTAAGCCATTCTTGGTAAGAGTACCCCTTTGTTCCCCTCACCAATCTTGTTGCCCTTCTTTGTACTCATTCTAACAACTTTCTCTATAGATAATGTAAAATGAGGCCGCCAGACCTGTAAACAGTACTCTAGGTGTGGCCTGACCATTGCCTTGTACAACTGGATAATCACCTCCCTGTCCCTGCTAGCAAAATTCCTATATATATCATTGACAAGACTCCATGACCTGTCCTGGCAGCCCATCTGCACTGCTCAACAAACTTCATATTTGACTGCACGATTACCCCCAGGTCTTTTTTACTTTCCACTTCCCTGAGTGTAGTACCGCACAGTTGGTATGTTTCTCTTGAGTTATTGCTGCCCATATGCAGTTCTTTGCATTTGTCAATGTTAAACTTCAGTTCCCACTTCTCAGCCCATTTGCCCGACTTGTCTAGATCCAGTTGGAGTAGCATACTGTCTTTACTGTCGTTAACAACCCTGCCAACTTTGTATCATCTGCAGACTTGGACATTAAACCTTATATACCTCCATCAATAGCATTCATAAATATACAAAACAACAATGGGCCCAGCACCAAAATCTTGGGGAACTCCACTAATAACTTTTGTCCACGAAGAGCAGTGTCCATTGATTACCATTCTCTGTCGTCTCCCACTCAACCATTCCTTTATCCATTGTAGCAACTTACCCTTAATGCCATACCTCTCAAATTTCTACAGCAGTCTTCCATGTGCAACAGTATCAAAAGCTTTCCTGAAATCCAAGTATAGGATATCAAAATTATTTTTGACATTCAGTTCCTTTGTGACCAAATCATAGTATCCAATCAAATTGGTCAGACAAGACCTCCCTTTAAAAAATCCATGCTGTGTCTTGGCTATTACTGAAGTCTTGTCTAGATGATCCTGCAATGCTTCTTTAACCAGTGACTCCATTATTTTTCTTGGAACACAAGTTATATTATCAGGTCTATAGTTACTTGTGTCACCTTTTGAACCCCCTTTATGAATTGGTGATACATTTGCACTCCTCCCGTCCATGGGGACCTCCCCTGAATCCAAGGAAAATCTCATAATTATGGCTAAGGGTTTGCTTACTTCCTTTCTGCCTCCTTTAATATAACTGGATAGATCCCGTCCACCCAGGTGCTTTTCGTATGTTTAACTTCAACAATTTCTCCTCCACTTTGCTCTCAGTTATTACAAAATCACTTAGTCCCCTGTTAGAGTTGGATAAAGTTCTGGTACTCCCCTCATTGAATAACTCCTCATGTGTGAATGAGGCACTGGCAAGAGACACTGGTTTTGCCCTTTTCCAGCCTGTGTTTTCTTGTTATTGATTATTGACTAATTATTGAATAATTATTATTGACTAATTGTTATCTTGTCTTCTATTGATAACACATTATGGTTTATTTTGCATGTAGCAAAAGAAACCGCAATTATAAAAAATAAACTGCATCTTCTAATTTCTTATCACTAGCTTTTTTCATAGTTTACCTTTTTTTAAAGAGCCATGTTCATTGTCTGACTTTGAAGTAAACTTCAAAATTTTTTCTGCTCTTTTTCTGCTCTTTATGTCAGATATCGTTGCTTTACCAATGTTAAAAATCTTAGCAAGAGATACACTGGTATTGCTCTTTTCTAATCTTTTAATCACCTCACACTGCATTGGCTCGCAGTAGACCTATAGAAAGCTAACTTCGACGCTCACAACAGACAACGGTACAACACACAATGATGCAACAAGGTTATGGAAGACTGTCCTGGGTCCACACAGTAGTTAAATCAAACATTTTATTTTAATGCTATACTGCATATATCTTCAAATAAATAATTGGAATTGAATGCATTAAGTGACAGGAGTGATATTTCAGCATAACAACCAGTGCATTAAAAGTAGATAATGTAAATTTTGTTTTTTGGGGGTTGGTGGTTCAGATAATCAACATTATATACTCTAGTTTTTTTTTTTTTTTCACCACCCTTCAAAATATATTGCCCATGGCATGGCCGTGGGCAGTGTTAGAGTTAATAAAAGCACAAACAAGTGCATGTATACTTTGCTTCTAGATTAATACTAAGATCATACTAAATATCCATTGCCAAAATGATTAATTGTGACCTCCTCTGATCCAGTGTTTTTATCACAATATAAACAGATGTTTTTTTTTTCTTTAATTTGATTGCCCGAAGTCATTAAATACTGATATTGTAGGAATATTAGATATGCTGTGCCACTGTGATATAGGGAATACAGAATTTGAATATGGTGAGTACAATGTGTAGAGAGAGAAATTGACAGGAAAGGGAGGAGTCATACTTTTTTGGTTAAGAAGAAAAATAGATTCTAAAACATTATAAAATCATTAGATAGAAGTTGCCAGTGTAATATTATATATAGGCAATCTGTTGTAACATTACAAAAATGAAAGCAAGAACATGTTATCATCCATATGATGCTGATGAGTATAATGAACAACTACACAGAAAAAATAGTCATTTAAATGAGTGAGAATTGTGTGATCAACAAAATGCATTATTAACAGGGTTTTCTCTTGGACAATGACTGATGTTTGCATTACCATCCTTATTCACTGAACACGAAAAAGATGGAGAGACATCAATTCAGTTCACAAACTGACTGACATTGAGTTTAGAAGGTGCAAATGTCACAGAGCTGGATAAGAAATTTGTTGAAAGACCTTAATATATACATTTTCTTGCCATGTATGTTGGATGATAAAGTCATTGTTAAAGAAGATAGGCCGACCGGGCTAGCCGAGTGGGTAAAGTACCTGCCCGGCAACCCAAAGGTCGCGGATCCGATTCCCGCCTCGGGCTTGGATCAAAGTACTGCAAAAACCTTGGGAGGTGCAATATGGCCACAGAAGCTGATGCGCCAACAACTACCAAAAAAAAAAAAAAAAAGTTAAAGAAGATATAATGATAGATAGGACAATTGAGAAAGCTAAGGAAATTAAAGTATCAAAAGTAGACTGTGCTCCATTAAGGAATCCTTCCAGATCAGAGCAAAATGCATTTCATGATGATAGTGTACTCAATAAGCAGCTGCTTGAAACTTCCAAACAGTCTGCTGCAAATGGATTTGCTCATGCCCAACAACAAATTCCACTTAATCAATATACTGGAAGACAATACAGACAAGCAAATAACATTAGAAGTGACAAGAAAAATGGACTAATTTTTTATAAATACAGACAGCTAGGCAACTTTGTGAGAAATTTTCCCTGGGATTGCATGTCAGACAGAGTGGGAACAGCACCTTGGGCCTACGTTTGTTGGACAACCCTTAACTATATATCCACCTGTTTGGATTTGAGTGGTAATCCAAACACATTTAATTTTAGGGTGTTCTGCAGAAGTTAGATTTAGCATTAGCATTAGCATTAGTAGAGGCATATGATGCAAGAAAGCAAGCTTATTCAGCATCAGCCAAAAAAAAAAAAAAAAAAAAACCCTCTCCCATTTCACCCCTCCGTTCGTTCGAAATACCTGTCCAGTTGAGCTTTAAATTTGTTTAGGCTATCAACTTCAACAACAAGTGATGGAAGTTGGTTCCACCAACCAACCACCCGCTGGCCAAAGGCAAATTTCCGCACATCTATCCGACATCCGTCCTTCCTCAATTTGAATTTATGCCCTCTGAGGTGATTATTCTGAGAAAGATGAAGAATCCCATTGGCAGTGAGCATGCTCAAACCATTCAAAGCCTTATACACCTCTATCAGATCACCTCGCCGGTGCCTAGTCTCCACACTCTGTAATTTGCAAAACTTAAGCCTTTCTTCGTAAGAGCAACCCTTTGTTCCATTTACTAATCTTGTTGCCCTTCTCTGTACCCATTCCAGCAGCTCTACATCCTTCTTGAAATGAGGCCTCCAGACCTGTATACAGTACTCAAGATGTGGCCTAACCATTGCCTTATACAAGGGAATAATCACCTCCTTATCCCTGCTAGAAAAATTCCTGTATATCATTGACAAGACACCATGAGCTACTCTTGCAGCTTGTCTGCACTGCTCAGAGAACTTCATATCTGCCTGCACAATTACCCCCAGGTCCTTTTCATTCTCCACCACTGTCAGTGTAGTACCGCAGAGTTGATACATTGCTCTGGGGTTACTGTTACCCATATGTAGTACTTTACATTTGTCAATGTTAAACTTCATTTGCCACCTCTCAGCCCATCTGTTCAACCTTTCCAGATCCTGTTGCAGCAGCATAGCATCAGTAGTGTTCTTAACGACCCTGCCAACCTTTGTATCATCTGCAAACTTAGACATTAAACTTGATATCCCATCATCAATATCATTCATAAACACCGTAAACAACAATGGACCCAACACTGAACCTTGAGGAACTCCACTAATAACATTAGTCCACGTTGAGCAGTGTCCATTGATTACCACTCTCTGTCTTCTGCCACTCAACCATCCCCTTATCCATAGCAGCAATTTGCCTCCAATGCCACACTGCTCCAATTTGTGCAGCAGTCTTCCATGTGCAACAGTATCAAAAGCCTTTCTAAGATCCAAATATATAATATCAAAGTTATTCCCTGCATCCAGTTCTTTTGTGACTACATCATAGTATCCAATCAAATTGGTCAGGCAAGACCTGCCCTTAACAAACCCATGCTGCGTCTGAGCTATAACTGAATTCTTGTCTAGATGATCCTGCAGTGCTTCTTTAACCAGTGCCTCCATTAATTTACCTGGAACAGAAGTTAAACTAACAGGTCTATAATTACTTGTGTCAGCCTTTGATCCTCCTTTGTGAATTGGGGTTACATTTGCACATCTCCAGTCTATGGGTACCTCCCCTGAGTCCAAAGAAGCTCTCATAATTATGGCTAGGGGTTTGCATACTTCCTTTGCTGCCTCCTTTAATATAACTGGATAGATCCCATCCACCCCAGGTGCCTTTTTTATGTTTATCCTCAACAATCTCTCCTCCACTTTCCTCTCAGTTATTACAAAATCATCCAGCTCACTGCCAATGTTTACTTTACCTACATCATTCTCCTTCCTGAATAACTCCTCATGCGTGAATGTAGATGCAAAGTACTCGTTTAGATTGTTAGCCACCTGAGCAGAATCCTCAACTGTTGAACCATCAATATCCAGTGGACCAATCTGATTCATCCCTTTCCTTCTCGAGTTCAAGTATGTAAAGAACTCCTTTCTGTTTTTCTTTGCATCCTTTGCCAAGGATTTTTCATAGTCTGCCTTTGCCTGCCTAATCTCCTTTGTGACTTGGTTACAGACCAACTTATATCTATCATAGGCTTCCATGTCACCCATTAATTTGTATGTATCCCATGCATTTTTCTTCTCTGCCACATGTCTCATTAATCCATCTGACAACCATTTAAGCCTAAACCTTGAACAATATTTCTTAGTTGGTATGTAAAGCCTGGTAGCCACCAAGATTAGTTCCTTGAATGCTTCCCATTTTGAGTTTGCTGTTGGTAACATCATCAGTTGGTCCCACTGTATACAATTTAAATACTGTCTCAGTCTATCGTAGTCGCCTTTACGAAAGCAATAACCCTTCCCTTTACCTCTGATGGTAGTTACCTCCTTGAGTAAATCCCACTTCAACACACTGTGATCACTGCCACCTAGTGGTTCATTTATCTGCAGGTTCTTAATGCATGAAGAATCACTACTGATAATCAGATCAAGAGTATTGCTCCCTCTTGTTGCCTCACGAACATGCTGATGTAGATCTGCAATAAGGCCTCTGAGGTTGGGATAATCCATACTACCAATTTTAAACACACCACCAACCGTTTATGACTGATTGAATAAAATAAAATAAAATAAAATGATAGAAAAGACTGTAAAATAATATTTACAAAAAACTTTTAATAATTTACAAAAAACTAAACTATAACAAAAGTTAAATAAGTTAAAATGCATTAAAATATAAATATAAAAGGTATTTAAGGATGTGTCATTTAAGTCTCACTATTACTGAGGAAGGAGGAAGACACCTCCGAAAGCTCTAGTGTTTTTTATCGTCTTTTTATCGCTTTTATATTTATATTTTAATGCATTTTAACTTATTTAACTTTTGTTATAGTTTAGTTTTTTGTAAATTATTAAAAGTTTTTTGTAAATATTATTTTACAGTCTTTTCTATCATTTTATTTTATTTTATTTTATTCAATCAGTCATAAACGGTTGGTGGTGTGTTTAAAATTGGTAGTATGCTGATGTAGAAAACAATCATCCAATAAATCCACAAAAGCCTTGCTAGTGTGCGAGTGACCAATCCACAAATTCCAGTCAATATCTGGGAAATTAAAATCCCCCATTATAAGACTCTCTGATTTACTGGCCAACTCTATTTCCCTGTACAATATATTATTATACTCATCAGAGTCATTAGGCCTATAGCACACTCCTCTCAATTTTGATTTCCCTATGCTTATGTCACACCAAACTGACTCGACACTGCCCTGTCCATCGATGTCAACTGGCTTCACTTCCTTTGACTTTATGTGTTTCTTAATTAATAGCATAACCCCTCCTCCCCTCCTGTCCTGTCTATCCTTTCTATATACATTGTATTCCCCAAATTCCAGTTCCGCATTACTTATATCTGTGTGACACCACATCTCTGATATCCCAACAATATCTGCCTTTGATGTTTTGAGCAATACCTCAAATTCATCAAATTTATTTACCAAACTCCTAGCATTGGTGTACACGCAGGTATACATGCACCTGTTTCTATTCTTAGCTACCCTAACACAACCCATGTGTTTACTTGTAACGCAATGACTACCAGCAGTCTCTGAAATATCCTGCATCTTGTTTTTCAGACTTCTGCTCATTTGAATAGAAGCAGTGCAAGAATCACTTCCACCTCTGCCAGTGGCTACTGTTAATCTATTAGTCCTTGTATCCCCCCCAACTAGCAGTTTTCCGACCCACCTAACACTGCCTCGACAGCATCAGCAAAAATTCTTGCACCCTTTCTATTTAAGTGTATCCCATCCCTGTAGAAGCAATCTCTCCTGTTAACAAGTACAGTCCAGGCTGAAAAAAATTCTACCCCTTGAGCCTTGCACAATCCCTCCAGGGCCGAATTGATCGACAAGGCTCTCATCATATACTCCCTCCTATCGTGTCTGGGCAGAATTGCAGACACTTTCAAGTTCAACCCTAATTCACGGCTTTTTTTCAACAGTGACCTGTACTTGCTAAGTAATTCCGCTGGTCTCCTACTCTTAATATCATTAGTGCCAACGTGTACAACTATATCACCTTTTGTGCCCTTAAAAGATGATATCCGCTCTACAACGTCATCAACCTTTGCCCCTGGCAGACATACCCTGGTCCTATTCCACCTATCCTTTATACAAAGCATGTTCCCCGTTTCCCTGACAATAGAGTCACCAACAACTACTAGTTCCTGTGGGACCAGCGCATTCTGCCTAGGGGGCTGCCCCTGTGTTGCCTGATGACCAAGTGCAAGCTCTGGCGTTGATGTGGGCAGCTGAGAGCTTGATGGGCCCCTCAATTTATTTCCTTCGAGGGCATCCACCCTGTCCTTCAAGGTCTCATAAAGGCCCATAACAACGCTGAGTTGTCGCCTGATTTCCTTGCACTCCTTACATCGTGCACACACAAAGCCATCCCCCTTGGCAGTATCATGTCCCGTACCCGACTGCTCCGCAAACATCAAGCAAACAGTGCATTTTAATAGACTGTGATTCAGAGGGCAACTGCCCCCCTCAGTTCTCCCCTGAACCACAGCACTCCCATTAGCTTGAGCCTTTTGCTTTGCTCCTCTGGTCAGAGTCATGATTCCAATTTAATTCAATAAAATTTAAAACAAAAATTAAATCCTTAAGTTATATCCCAAAACAGTTATGTTATATATATATATATATATATATATATATAAAATATATATATATATATATATATATATATATTCGATTTATGTTCGGTCTATACTGGTTTATATTTGGTTTAGATTTAAATTACTTAGCATATATTGATCATCACAGAAACAGAGAACTTCTTGTTGTTTTTTGCCTTCATTCTGGGTGGTTGGCCCCAGTTGAAGTCATCTAGATTGTCGGTAAAAAGCGATAATAATAATTTTTTTTTTTTTTTTTTTTTTTTTTTGTGTTTTTTTGCGTTTTCTTAAGTCCTTGATGGTATTCTTATTATTGGATTGATTTACTTTTTCTAATGATATTCTATAGACATTGTGGGTGTATTGCATGATTGCTTGCAACTGCATTAACCCATAAATATTAGTTATTGTCTTTTAACTTTCTTGCTTTGCTTTATTTCTTGCTTTCCTTTTATCACTAATATAACTATTAATATATATATATATATATATATATATATATATTTTTTTTTTTTTTTTCGGTATCTAGTGTTCCCTTTATACAACTTCCGTATCACGTGTACCACTATAGTTATGTATTAATTATTTGTTACGATTAAGTCGTTATATATATTTATAGAGTTAAAAATACAATTTAATTGACAATAAAGTTTATCAAGATTAATAGATTTACTGATTAATTGACAATATTATATTATGCAGTATACTACACTAAGCTTATGCTATCGTGTAAAAATGGTGGGAATTCACGAACGGTATTTCTACGGACTCGTAAGTATTGATTAGCTTCGAAATCTCGCTATCTCAATTTAGAATAAACTAAGGATCCTGACTAGGTCTATAATCTACTTATAGAAGATAATTTGATATAACAATTGGTTAATAAATCGACTAAATTTGGTTCGACTACGCCGAAAAGGACAATTAACATTGGCGAATGGAATGTTCGAACGGGGCACCACGTTGGACAAAAGGAAATCATTGCCCAAGAACTACTTAGGTGCAAGATATCAATCGCGGCATTATCCGAATTAAGGCTCACCGGGTCTGGAACAATGATCATCCAACCACCAGCACCTAACGAAGCAGTTATGCTATTCTACTCTGGTGGTGAGAAACGAGAAGCAGGAGTGGGCTTTATGGTCGATGCTCAGGCCACCAGTAGTGTGATCGCTTTCCAACCAATATCGGACCGCCTGGCAGTCCTTACTGTCAAGGGCACCATCAAGACCCATATTATCTCCGCCTATGCGCCAACTGAGACTAGCCTGGACCCGACCAAGAATGACTTCTACAACCAGCTCCAACATACCCTGGATTCAATTCCACAGACAGAAGTGATCATCCTCGCAGGGGACTTTAATGCCCACATTGGCATGGACAGATCTGGTTGGGAAACAACAATGGGCAAGTTTGGCCATGGGAAGATCAATGACAACGGACTACGTTTGTTGTCCTTTGCCGCATCTAACAACCTGATCATTGGAAACAGCCATTTCCAGCACCCTCAAAAACATCAACTTACATGGCGAAATCCATCTGGCAAGGACTCAGCAATCCTGGACTACATTTTGATCAATGCCAAATTTCGCTCATCACTCATGGACGTTCGTGCCATGAGGGGACCTGATTGTGGATCTGATCACTACCTCATCCGGGCTAAGGTGCATCTCAAATTACGGCATGCAAAAAGATCATCTCGGTCAGCCAAGCTGGACTGGAGGCAGCTAATGAATGCTGCCAATAAACAGGCATATCAGATCGCCCTATCCAACCGCTTCGAGATGCTGGCCGTGCCCGAGGATATAAATGAAGAAGAAAAGCAGATCTCTGATGCCATCCTGGAATGTGCCAAGCCCCTATGTCCACCTGCCCGACGTCGAACGCAACCATGGATATCAGACGAGTGCCTCGACCTCGTGGACAAACGGAAACAGGCAAAGTTGGTCGACTTTGAACGGTACCGGCAGCTAAACCGAGAAGTCCGACAAAGAATGACAGCAGAAAGAGAAGCATACTGGAACCAAGTGGCAGACGATCTTGAAGTGGCGGCATCCAAGAACGAGTACCGCACTCTATACCGCACCCTCAGATGTCTGAGTGGAAAGACCAAATTGACTAATGACAACATCAAGAATGCTGATGGGACCTTCGTGCGATCACCATCCGAACGCCTGCAACGGTGGAGTGAATTCTTCAAAGCTTTGTATAATCACGACCCACCTCAGGGACCGCCAGCAACAGCACTCTCGATCGACCCCCCTGAAGTCTCCATGGTCGATGTTGAGCCTACAGTAGAAGAAGTGGAAGCAGCCATACAATCCCTGAAGAATGGCAGGGCACCAGGAGTGGACCAAGTCACCACAGAAGCGATCAAAGCCGGGGGAGATGTACTGCTTCGCCGACTACACTCACTCCTCAAAACCATCTGGTGCACTGAACAAATTCCGCTAACATGGAGGAAAGACATTATCGTACCGATCCACAAGAAAGGTGATAACCGGGACTGCAAGAACTACCGTGGCATCAGTCTCCTTTCCATCATCGGAAAGGTCTTTATGAAGATCATCCAGTCAAGACTGCAAAAACATCGCGAGCAAACCAGTCGAGAAGAACAGGCAGGATTTAGACCCGGGCGAGGATGCTGTGATCAAATCTTTGCCATTCGTCAGCTGATGGAGGAGAGGATCCGGTGTGGACAGCGAACAGTCATTGTTTTCATTGACTTTAAGTCTGCTTTCGACTGTGTCCACCGGCCTGCCTTATGGAAACTACTAGAGGTTGAACATGTACCTCGAAAAGTCATCACACTCCTCCAAACTGCATACAACGGTTTAACCAGCCAGGTGCGCATCCAGAACGATTTATCTGAGGAATTTACCATCCAAACTGGAGTCCGCCAAGGGGATGTAGCCTCCCCGTTGCTTTTCAACATCGTGGTCGACGCCATTATGAGGCAAGCATTCAGAAACAGACAGGGCATACAATATGACAAGGATCACTATGTGACTGACCTGATGTTTGCTGATGATAGTGCTATCCTTGCCGGTAACGACGCTGAAGCCACGGACATCCTCTACGACATTGCCCGTCATTGCCCGGCCATACGGTTTGAAGATCAATGCTGATAAGACAAAGGCCCTGACAACAGATGGGTCGCAAGCCACCATCTATCTCGAAGGCATCCAGATCGAGCAAGTGCAGGACTTTAAATACCTTGGGTCGCTGGTCCAGGAGAAGAAAGTTGCATCCACCATGGAAATCCACAGCAGAATTGGACAGGCGGCCACTGCGTTCGCCTCGCTCAAATGGTGTCTGTGGAAGAGGACCAACATTTCCACAAAGACTAAAATCCGACTCTTCCGGACTTTGATCCTGCCCATTCTTCTTTACGGATCGGAAACATGGATTTGTCTCAAGTTAGATTTGAACAAACTTGAGGTATTCCAAATGCGATGCCTGCGGCAGATCTTGGGCATCTCTCTTCGCGACCGCATCACTAATGATACCATCCGTGCCAGATGCCAACAGCAACCAACCATTGCCGACCAAATCCAGAAGCGAAGGCTTAGATGGTTTGGCCACGTATGTAGAATGGGCACGAATAGAATACCATCCACACTCCTTTGGAGACAACGACCCACCCAATGGAGCATCCAACGGACCGCGCCTAGGAAAACGTGGGCCAAGAAAGTGGAAAATGACTTGAAGAGCCGACGTCTCGACCTTAACCAGGCTAGGACTGACGCCATGGATTGTAAGGTATGGAAGAACATCACAGAGCAAGTCCGAAACCCTGCGGCACCTACAGCAGCATACTGGTTGCGTGGCCAACCGCCTCCCCCAGCTGCCAGCTAAGGACCGAAGAAGAATAAATTTGGTTAAAAGACCTCTCGTTCAATTTGTGACACGTGGATTTGATACTGTTACCGATACTAAGTAATATCTACGAAATCTCTGTCTAAGTTAAACTTTAAACTAAGTATCGTAACTAGGAATATAAAGCTACTCTAGAAAATAAGTTAATATGACAATTTAAACTAATAAAGCAGAAAATAAATCAGGAAAAACTTCTCTGTTTGAAGAGCTTTAAGGAGCAATGGCTGCACAGGCTAACCTCGCACCCAGATTTAAACTCTAGTGTGATCTCTGTTAGTAGAACTCCCAGAATGTAGAGTTTCTTAGTAAGTTGAAGTGAAACAAAGGTAACAAGGTGCCTGTTTTAATGACTCCTGGGGGAACAGGTGTCTTTAATCAGTAATGATCATTTTATCGATATAACAACTAACTCTGTTTGCAAATATAAGATGTTTCCATGCCATGTCACATATAAGATGTTAACATGTTATAGTGGGGTCATGCAGAAGTAATTAATTACTAGCATTTGGCTGAAATTCAGGTGGCATTACCTGACTCATGTAATGCTCAATGTTTTAGTGATTGTGATTGACCAGGAAGTTAGAACTGCCCTCAACTGTGTTTGGTGAAGTTTTCTTGATTAACCTATGCTGTATTGATTGGATGAATCAAAAGGTGGCATAGCTATATCAAAGGCCTAGACAAGTGATTGCTCTTCCTTTTCAGAGCAAAATGCACTCATGACTTTTCAGTCAGATGATGGAGATTGTAGAGAAAATTCCATTTCGAAATCTGTATAAGAGAACCTAGGTGTCTCTGTCTTGCCCCAAATTAGCATTAGCATTAGTAGAGGCATTTGATGCAAGAAAGCAAGCTTATGCAGCATCAGCCAAAAAAAAAAGAAAAAAAAAAAAAAAACCCACTTCCACTTCACCCCTCTGTTCGTTCAAAATACCTGTCCAGCTGAGCCTTAAACTTATTTAGGCTATCAACCTCCACCACAAGGGATGGAAGTCTGTTCCACCAACCAACCAACCACCCGCTGGCTAAAGGCAAATTTCCGCACATCTATCCTACATCTGTCTTTCCTCAATTTGAATTTATGCCCTCTCAGGTGAATTTTCTGAGCTAGAGGAAGAATCTCATCAGCATTGAGCATGCTTAAACCATTCAAGGCTTTATACACCTCTATCAGATCACCTCGCTGGTGCCTAGTCTCCAGACACTGTAATTTGCAAAACTTAAGCCTTTCTTCGTAAGAGCACCCCTTTGTCCCATTCACTAATCTTGTTGCCCTTCTCTCTACTCATTCCAGCAGCTCTACATCCTTCTTGAAATGAGGCCTCCAGACTTGTATACAGTACTCTAGGTGTGGCCTGACCATTGCCTTATACAATGGAATAATCACCTCCTTATCCCTGCTGGAAAAATTCCTGTATATCATTGACAATACTCCATGAGCTACTCTTGCAGCCCGTCTGCACTGCTCAGAGAACTTCATATCTGCCTGCACAACCACCCCCAAGTCCCTTTCATTCTCTACCACTGTCAGTGTAGTACCACAGAGTTGATACGTTGCTCTGGGGTTGCTGTTTCCCATGTGTAGTACTTTACATTTGTCAATGTTAAACTTCATTTGCCACCTCTCAGCCATCTGCTCAACCTTTCCAGATCCTGTTGCAGCAGCATAGTGTCAGTAGTGTCCTTGACAACCCTGCCAACCTTTGTATCATCTGCAAACTTGGACATTAAGCTTGATATACCATCATCAATATCATTTATAAATACAGAAAACAATAATGGACCCAACACTGAACCCTGAGGGACTCCACTAATAACATTAGTCCACGATGAGCAGTGTCCATTGATTACCACTCTCTGTCTTCTCCCTCTCAACCACCCCTTTATCCATAGCAGCAATTTGCCTCCAATGTCACACTGCTCCAATTTGTGTAGCAGTCTTCCATGTGCAACAGTATCAAAAGCCTTTCTAAGATCCAAGTATATAATATCAAAGTTATTCCCTGCATCCAGTTCTTTTGTGACTGCATCATAGTATCCAATCAAGTTGGTAATTACTTAGACTTGGACATCAATATCAGTGGACCTCAAACTGCAATCAACATATATAATAAAAGAGAGCTTATAACTTCAATGTTGTCAGTTTCACACATTGGCACTCCTACATTTCAAAAAAGTGCATTCAGATATAATACTCTCCCAGTGCATCAGAATTGCCACTATTTGCAACAACAACATTTTCTTTTTAGACAACATCAAATTACTCCATAATAAACTGCTCAGTAATAGTTTCCATTCAGCATTCCTTTACCATCATTTCAAGAAAGCACTGAATATTGTGAAATTTAAAAACTTATTGATAATAATATTGACATTAACAACATAATTGCTGGCTGGTTTCTTCTTTTTACATTCAGGCCTGTACATAATGTATAGTCATATACCCCCCCCCATCCTCTGTCATGTCTCAAGGTGTAGAAAGCCTGTGCCCATGGATTTGCTAACTACGGAGTATTTTGTTTTGTTTGTCTGTATTGCTAACTGTTTTGTTATTTTTATTTTTCTGTTGCTTATTTGTGAAAACAAAACCATTACTGACTTAAACACAAGGCATATGTCTGGTTCTATGTTCAGGGACCTATTTTAGGTATAGTTAATGCAATCTCAGATTGCCCGAGCACCACTGCATTCCCCTTCTTCCAATTATGTTTTGCTGTTCTTATACACTATATCTTATATGTCGTGTGTGATTAGGCTGGCCGAAAGCAATATTCGAGATGCTATTTTTCTGCTATCTCTGCTTTTTTCTTCTACTACAAAGTTTAGAGGCTTTCTATGCTACTTTGTTTTTTTAGTTTTCTCTCCCCTTTGCTGGCTCATTTGCCTCATTTGTTTAATTGCCTACTCAGCCGTCATAATTGTACGTTTACTTTGATCAATTTACACCTCCTTCCCCGCTATACTCAGGGTTACTTTAGCCGTTATAAATATGCTGGGAACTTTCGGCATACTTCTTTGGTCTTCGTTACAGCCCTGTTATGTTTAATTGGCATTTCAACAGTAAGTTGTCATATCCTGACTATTCTCTTTCGTCCTGATATTTCACTTTCTTTGTTAATATTCGGGTAGGGTTGATTGCTATTTTTTATTTAATTGGAATCATTTTTTAAAAGGTTTTTCTTTAACGGGAATCAATTGGTTTTAAATTTAGCTTCATTTTTACACTTTATTTTAGTATTATTTTGGTTTTGTTTTTTATTTATTTTTGGTCTCTGTTGGGTTGGCTGTGATGTATACGTTTGCCTGCTTTTTCTGGCTGCTACATATACAGAAGCTGCTACAGAAACAGAGACCTTGCTTATTGCTGGTTTGGTTTTGGCAACTAGCCCTTGAAAACATAGTTAAAATCTTAGGAACTGCAGCTTTAAGTACCATTTATATATTTTCATTTAATTTTATTTATATAATTTTATAGGTAATTTGCTTTTATTTTTCAGACACTGAATTTTTTTCATTGTAGCTACATCTTTCAAGTTAGCACTCCTACTCATTCACTTATTTAACCTATTTACTTATATTTATATATATATATATATGTGTGTGTGTGTATGTGTGTTAGACAAATCATTGTTGATTTGTCTAACATTCAAAATGCAGTGATTCCCTGACTATTATTGGCCTTGTGGTCCTCTATCAAGAGGAGGCATAATGGCCAGCCTATTTCATTTTTATTTTTAATTTTAGTTCATTTGGTCACATATTGTAGGTAGTTTACATCTCCATTCTTTGTGAATTTCTGACTTCGGACCTGGTGCGTTTCTTCTACAGTACTCTCTTCTTGACTACTCCCCCCTCCTTTTCTTTTGCATTGTTTCATTGGTTTAGTTTATTATTTTGCTCTACTGGTATGCCATGCTACTGGAATACATTTTATTTTAGTTTATTTTACGCAAAATTTTGTGGAATATGCATATTTTTTGCTACTGATGTTGGCATTACTAATTTTTATTTTTAGCTTTATTTTCCTTCTTATTATTTTTTCACTTTAATTTGTTAAATTTTAGATTATATTATATTTATGTAGTAGTGAGGCGATTTGCTAATGCTGCACCCATACCGCCCACTGTAACCTAGTTTTTTCCTATATATTTTAGTTCAACAGTTGTTTTGCCAGTGGTATGGTTTTGCCATATGAGTGCTTGGCTTTCTGTCTTATTATTTTCCACTGCATAAGGATCACCAGTATTCAAATCCATTGCACTGTCATCTCGATCTTTGGATTGTTTCACCTCTGCATGGATTTGTCTAACTTTCGAAATGCAGTGATTCCCTGACTATTATTGGCTTTGTGGTCTCCGTTGAGATGGAACATAATGGTCAGTCTATTTTATTTTTATTTTTAATTTTAGTTCATTTGGTCCCATATTGTAGGTAGTTTATGTCTCCATTCTTTGTGATATTTCACACAATTCAGATCTGGTGCCATCAAGGGGCACCATTGAATTTTAATTAATTGCCTTTCAAATTCTAAGTTATATTAGGAGTGTTCCTTCTACAGTACCCTCTTCTTGACTACTTTCTCTTCCCCCTCTTTTCTTTTGTATTGTTTCATTGGTTTAGTTTATTATTTTGCTCTACTGGTATGCCATGCTACTGAACATTTTATTTTAGTTTATATATATGTATAAACAGTAGACTCTCAATTTTTCAGGATAAATAGTAAAAAAAAAATCCCGGATATTCAATTTTCCGGTTAATCCAAAAATACAATAAGTTGACGACATATGTAAGAGATAAGTTACAGGACTTCTTATGTAAGTTAAGTTTTACATAACTCTGGAATGACTAATAAAATATTGATACTATATCTGTGATATGCCAAAATTACAAAAACCACATAATATCCTCAGAAGAATGAAGAAAAACAGTTATATATTACTTATATATAGAAAAAGTTATATATTTTTAATTAGTTCAATTAAAAACTTTATCTGGGGGACAGCAGTGAAGAAGCTATTGGTCTGTCACATAAGAAAAGAAAACATAAAAGGAAGAAATGGTACAGTAAAAACTGATATGTATTTCGTAGCCTTAGTTATCATAGTTGACTTCATTGGTACCGCTCCCTTCACTGCTTCTCACATTCTGTCTTTCTCCTTTATTATTGTGTTCAACGTTGACTCTGACAAATCTGAATTCTGTGCGATACTTGTTAATATTTGGCCATTTTCATACATCCTTATTATCTTAATTTTCTGATCCAAATCAATCGCTTTCCTTTACTTGGTAGATTTATTAGTACCGCCGCACCATGGTAATGATCAAAATTAACTTTTTGTAAATAACTTCACGGGGTTAAGGTGAAAACTTACTATTATCATTGCACGCAAGCTCACATTTTACTAAAACATATTTCTGGAGGTCACTACCATGAAACAATAAAAACAATTTGCACTTTCCTGGTTATTGGGCTTTTCTGTTAGTGCAATTCATTAAAATGGGTAGTAAACTCGATCGTATTGCATTTGCGATAATACAAAGCTGAAATTCTGTGAGATTTTACCTTATGGTGAAACGTGTCCCTTTCACTGAAATCTTCAGTCATATATAAAAAAAAAACCTAAGTAAATTTTAAGAATCTTCTCTTCATTCCTATTTTTAAGCTTATTACTCCATATCTCGCTTGTGCAATTTGTGCATGCCGTGATCGTTATTATATATTTGCTTATTATAATTATTATTTTACTGTTTTAAATTTTACAATCCTAAAAAAAGAAAAAAAAAATTGAATGAAAAAAATTAGTTATGTAAGTTGGGGACCTACTGTATCCAAAAATGTTCAGCAACTTAAGTAAAAAATATGGCAATAGATAAAAAACTTACTATGCACTACTCACATGTCCAATATGATTCTTCCCTTAATTTTTTTTGATGTCTAATCTTTTAAATCTAATAGCTTCCCTTTATTTGTTTATGATGGTTTGGTCACCAACATTGTAATGGTTCATTAAAGATTTAACGGATGCACCGTTTTCAAACTTTTGAATGATTTCAAGTTTTTGTTTAATTGAAAGTGCAACTCGTTTGCATTTAACCATCATTTTTGTGATTTCTAAACAAAAAAAAATTTTGTTATCCCTGACATAAATAATAAAATAAAATTTTTCCCTTTGCAGTGTGACAGAGCACGATAATCGAAGCGACACACTAAAGCAAACTAAACATTTGTTCTCTTTTTCTCTCTCTCATTTTTTTTTTTTTTTTTTTTTTTTGAGTGTTGGGTGTGACGACAGTGGGGGTTGCAAGATAATAATTTCCCAATGACGATTTTATAGCGGCGCTTCTTGTCGCTTATTTACGACTTGCAAAACATCTGTTTATACCAATTCTAGTTATTACTCGAATTTTGTAATTTCTGGGTTAATTTTTTTTTTTTTTTTTTAATTTGGAGTCTTGAAGTGTCCCAGTTAATCCGATCTCTGTAAATCGAGAGTCTACCGTATATATATATATATATACTAATTCGGCCTCTTTACGGGAAGCATTAAAGATGTTAGTGGCTGTTAGCCTTCAATTTCCTACTTCTAATTAACTAACTAAACAAAGACAAGTAACAACCTGATGTACGAGTATCACAGTAGAAATTGTACCCCAGGCGAAGACAAGACCACGAAGTTCCCGTTATTTCCTGAAATCGGTCTAATAGCATCCAATGCTTCCAACCCACAGGTGATTAATAAGAAACTCAAAGGTGCCTATGGAAACAAATTCTTCCCTTATATAGAAGATTATATAGATAGTCTACACCAACAGAACCAGCTAAAATTTAGGAATTGTGCTAATAAATTATGTATGACATGTCCATACATGCACAATAAAGACAACTGTAAAATAGATAACTCCGCAGTTTTTTGCCATATGCAAAATGCCATATACTTCATTACCTGCAAAGAATTCGGGATTCAATACTTTGAACAAACTAGCACATAACTGCATTTAAGGTTAAATCTACACAGATTGCAAATTAAGAAACTTGGAGAAACACCCACCAAAGGTAAAACAGCAAAAGTTTCAGATAAATACACGAATGAGATTGAAATAAACCACTTTCCAAAAACACAACAATAGCTATACTAACTATAGAAGAAAACACTGAAAAAAGGGAAATAATGGAAGGCCTCTTTATATTACATTATAAATCTTTACGGGTTAAACAGTAGGTTTAATGGCAGGAACTTCACCTATAATGGCGCCAGGCATTGCACCTATACAACATTTCAGCTAGCTAAAAATATATATGGCAACACACTAAAAAACAATAAAGTTAAACAAGAATACAGTAGCTCAACATTACTAGTCCACAAAACTTCAACAACTTTGAAACGCTGCTCACCTATTGGGATTATTGACGATTCTATTAACATTAAAACCATTCATAACACGCTATTTGAGAGTATAAGATGTTTCCAAACTAAAAGCCCTAAATAAGATCTGCCTATGATACTTAGGTTTAAAATCAGATACACCAACCCCAATAATAAAGCAATAGAGTAAAGCAATAGAGTACAGTAGACTCTCAATTTTTCAGGATAAATAGTAAAAAAAAAATCCCGGATATTCAATTTTCCGGTTAATCCAAAAATACAATAAGTTGACGACATATGTAAGAGATAAGTTACAGGACTTCTTATGTAAGTTAAGTTTTACATAACTCTGGAATGACTAATAAAATATTGATACTATATCTGTGATATGCCAAAATTACAAAAACCACATAATATCCTCAGAAGAATGAAGAAAAACAGTTATATATTACTTATATATAGAAAAAGTTATATATTTTTAATTAGTTCAATTAAAAACTTTATCTGGGGGACAGCAGTGAAGAAGCTATTGGTCTGTCACATAAGAAAAGAAAACATAAAAGGAAGAAATGGTACAGTAAAAACAATGCTAATACATAATAAAATTTCAAAAGCACATATTTGCCCGTGTTAACACAGAGATATTATTGATAAAACTACTAAATACCTACCCATAGACAAAATGAACATAGCCATCGTACATATAGCAGACCTGAATAAAACTGAACACCCTTTTTTCTGCAAAAGAAACCATATATAAAGCGTTTATAGATCTGCACCTTAATATAGTTGAGGATAATACATTAAAAGAAATAATGGAAAAGGAATGAAATTCAGACCTAACACCCATACAACCTAAAAACATACAAAGATCAATCAGAATGGATCTTCTACAATTTGCATACCAATTACTATAAATACAATACACCAGT
Source organism: Mastigoproctus giganteus (assembly GCF_048544385.1). NCBI lineage: Eukaryota > Metazoa > Arthropoda > Arachnida > Uropygi > Thelyphonidae > Mastigoproctus > Mastigoproctus giganteus. Next base: position 28,196,867 of record NC_143588.1, on the reverse strand, counting down.
GGAAGCATTTCAAATGTGGATTTAAACCACTTCAGATCATGTAATGGTAAGATTTAGAAACATCATACAGCACTACAAACAATAGAACCTTAAAAGATGAAATAAAAATATTACAGAATTGCAAAACAAATTCCAGTACAGACAAAGCTAATAAAAGCTTCAGTATAATTTGCAAAAAATTTTACTCAGACTTACTCAAAAAGGAATTGAACAATAGTGATATACAGGTAGCCCTCGTTTTGCACTGGTCCGATTTGCGCTGATTCACAATAGCACCGATCACTAACCACGCCATTTTAATTTTTTTTTATTTTTGCAATTTTTTCATAAATTGAAAATTTAAAATCATCAGACAAAATTTATCGGCATCATACTGTGCTATGTATCATGCACTGTTCACGTGATTTTGGACAATCTGAGCCAATTAGCAATTAGCGCATTCGTATCAGAGACGAGAAAGATTCCCACCCTCAAAGTAACCACTCGTGGATGTGGGTAGTAAAGATCCATGCAGTGAAGCATTCAGTTGGTTGTTGTTTGCACTATTTACACATATTGGAAATTTATTACGCTAACATTTTTTTATTAATTGTTCTATTAATAAATTAAATAATAATGATAGTGATAGCTGTGTGCAGTTTTTTTCCAATCGTGTTATAAAGTTTTTAATTTAATAGAATAAAGACACGCCATGTCTGGTAAAAATAGTTAATTGAATTCTAGTGCAATATTCAGAGGATGGAATCTGGTGAAATCCGCCCTAATGTGTGCAATCGACTATTACTACAACTATGAAGAATGCTAATACAATAAAACAATCGATGCAAAGTGGTAGGTAAAATTTCTGGTGCCTGGAACCTATCCCTGTGATTTCCAATTGACTCCATTATATAAAGGGTTCCATTTGTGCCTGTCCCCTCAGGAACCTAACCCTGACATAAATCAAGGGCTACCTGTATATAAAATTACCAAATCTTCTCCCAGTACCATTAAAAAAAAATTAATAGCTCTACACAAAAAAGTTAAATAAAAAATCAATAATACAAGATTTTCATTTGTTTATTGGGTCCCAAAATTCCATAAAGTCCTGTAGGCAGCAGATTTGTTACTCCATGTAGGAACAGCTATGTTAAAACCCCAGTAAAAAAACTGGAGGCCAAACAAAACTTAATAATGACCAATCTCATCAATGCTAAATTCATTTCTGACAATAGAAAATGTATACAATACGTTAAAAATAATAACGTCAACAAAGTATACACCTATGTTTTCAAAAATCTGTTTACCAGCATATCTCACAACAATTTAAAAAAAGTACTAATATGCTATTATGAAGAATTTCAGGAACTTCTGGGCTGTAACAAACAATACTGGCTAGGTCTAATAACATCATGTGTAATTGACAATTACATTCTAATGGGCATTAGCATCTATGTGCTTACTAGAGGGGTGGCAATGGGAGTGAGCAGCTTGTGTTCCATTGACAACATCCACTATGAAAACAAAATAAAGGACATATTATATTTTTCAGATATTTGGTTATCGATTATGATAAATTTGGTAAATTGGCAATGGAAACATATCCCTCAGACCTGACTTTAGAACACACCAAACTGAATAGCCATCTCCAAACCTTGATAGTATAATCAAAATTAAAGAAAATAAAATATACACCTGGCACTATGACAAGCGAGACCACTTCAGATTTCAAGCCATTAAGCTTACAAACTGGGAGACAAATTTAGCTAAACAGATACATGACAATGTTATTAGAAATCAAACCAATAGAATAATATGCATCTGTAATAACCTGGAAAATATGCTGTGCACATTAATAAAGTTAACTGCCAGTTTAATTAAGAATAAAATTCCAGTTAAATTCATCAGATTCCATATGAAAGTAGCTATTCAAGCCAGTTTAATCCAACATCATGCTGACATTAATCCGAATAGGTTTACAGAGCAACTCTTTGGCCCCCATTAGATTCCCCCTGATTTATTGCACTCAGACAAGGCTCGTTGACTGATCACACTGTAACCCAGATGTCCAAATTTAAGCCTGTATATAAAGCCTATATACAACGCAATAGACAAAGAAAAAGCACTCCCTTCTTTTTGCTTTCAATTCACATACAAATTTCAATTAACAGCCCAGCATATTTTTTTTTGATAATTAAATGGCATCAGAAAAACTATATCATACATATATACACATTAAGCTTTGACCCACCATTAGATTCAGCTAATAGTCAATAATAAATTCCAATGGATAAAAATCACTACTGTGGGAGAATGTAAATATGTACAGTAAAATCTCGTTAATACAAACTTGGTTTATACAAAGTACTCGTTTATATGAAGCACGTACCATTCCCCTATGAAAGGATAGGCTTTTCTATGTAAATATATTTGTTTATTACAAAATTCGGTTAATATATATTACAAAGTTCTTTTTCACCCCATGACAAATAAATATTGTCATTTTGTATGTTTAATACAAATCTTGGCAGAGCGATCTGATTATTGCCCCCAGCCACCTAGCTCCCTACCTCCCAAAGGATGGCACTGACTTGTTAGAAATTAGTTTTGTGTAAACAAAAGCAGTTTATGGTAGTTACAACGTCAAGTGCACTCTGAAAAACATCTTTCTGAAGGATGAGTTGTTAAATTAACAAAAGAATAAAAAGTTTTTCTAAGTTCTTTACATGCACTCCCTTGCTCTCCACAGAAATAAGGTCAGTTGCAATTGTTACCCCAGTTCAAAGAGTCTTTTGCTATCATATACAGCAATCTATTTTTGTGTCATTTTATCTGAGCTGATTTCCTTTTTGGAACTTGTGTCTCTAAATTAATTTAAAATTTGTTTATAATATGAAATTTTTAGAAATCTTCAAGTACCGTGTTAATAGACTAGAAAAGAATAGCGAAAGCTTAAAAAACGGTACTCACCTTGAAATTAATCTGCGATGGTTTACTTAGGCAGCGTGGTTAATGTTTACATTGAATTGTTCAATTGAAAAATTAAAAGGGAGGGAAGTAAGTAAAGGTTGACTGAGTTAAATGGGCGCAAGGAAACAGAGGTGTACACATCCAATCCTTGGTTGTCATCGAAATAAAAAAGAAGAAGAATAATTAAAAAACTATGTAAGTGAATCCGGTGAAGCCAATAGTCTTTAAGAGGACTTTCGTTAGTTAAAGAACGTCTTCAGTTGGCAATGTGTGGGGAGAGAACACGTATGGTATTTTAAGAATAAAAAATTATACTCTCGTGATGCCTTTTTTGACATGTAGGAACTTTAATCTCGAGAGGTTCCAAATTGGGGAAAGATTGAAGGGGAGTTTAGAATTCAGAATTTGGAGGTTAGAGTGGTGCTTGTACCATTCAATAACTAGAGCTTCATATTGAAGTATTCTGTAGCTGGATTTTAGTTTAATGATGGAAATGCGAGAATCGATGAGCCGGTTGTAGTTGTGAGTCTGGGCATGAGTTGTAAGTTCTGTGACAGATTGGTTAGACGTGATACTATGGAAATGGTAGTATGCACGGGTGTTGGATGTTTTTGATGAGCCAAATTTGGTAGTGGTACTTCCGATATAACATGTGTTGCAGTTTGGTTGACAATTAATGAGGTATATAATATTATTAAGGTCGTTTGTAGAATATTTGTATGTGTCTTTATAGGTGCTGAAGAAGGATCCTAATTTGTTGTAGGTGGAAAAAACAAGGGAGATATCAGTGTTGTTAAATAGGCGTTGGAACTGTCCTGCTAGTTCATTGTGGTAAGGGAGGACTATGCGGATGTTAGTTTTATTTTTGTCTTTGGTTGGGATGTTAGATTTAATTTTATTTTTAGCGTGAAGGATTGTATTTAAAATGAGTTGGTGGGGGTAACCTCTGGATATAAATTTGTCGGTAATATACTGTATTTCATTGTGAAGGTCGGTGGGTGAGGAACTGTACTTTAGTGCATTGTGAATTTGGTTATATAAAACTGCCTTTTTAGTGTTTAGAGGGTGGTGAGAAGCAAAATGTAAGTATTTACCGGTGTTTGTATTTTTCCTGAAAATTTTCGTATTTAATTTTGTGCCTGTTATATAGATAGTGAGATTAAGGAAATTTATCTGATTGTTCTGTCCAATTTCAAGGGTGAATTTAAGTCTATCATGTACAGAGTTAAGTTTTACGAAGAGGTTATTGATAATGAGTCTGTTGCCTACTACAAGAATGTCGTCGGCATAGCGCATGTATAATTTTAGTTCAGGGGGAAAGGGGTGTAGGATTTGGCTTTCAATGGCGGCTAGGTAGATTTCGGACAATGGGGCCGAAATCCCCAGTCCCATTGGTAAGCCATATATTTGTTGGAAGATTTTTTCGTTGAATCTAAAAAATCTTGCTTCTAATAGGAGGGTGGTGAGTTCAAGGATATGGTCTATAGAAAGGGGGGTACGTTTTGTTAAGGTATCGTCTGTTTCTAAGAACTTGCGTAAGGCTTGTAAAGTAAATGGAATATGGACATTTGTGTAAAGAGAAGTAACGTCATAGGAAGCTAGGATGTTTGTATCGGATATTGTGATGTTATTAATTTTTTGAAAAGCTTGATTTGTGTTATTGATCTTGAATGTGGAAAATTTTGTAAGGGGGGTTATAATTTTGACCAGGAAGGAGGATAAATTAGCGAAAGCTGAATTGCTATATGATACAATTGGTCTTAAAGGGTGGTCTGCTTTATGTAACTTGATAATCCCAAACATGTGGGGGAGGATGTTATTGCAGATTCCAATTTATTGTAGTGTGGAAAGGTTGATTTCCTTATTTTGCCTGAGTTTTCTGAGAATTATGTCGAGTTTATTTTTGAGTCTGACGATGTTATGGTTATTTACATTTATATATGTGTTTGGATCTGCTAAGATGGATTCTAATTTTTCGGTGTAGGTGTCTTTATCTATTATAACAATCGTGTCACCTTTATCGGCTTTTTGAATAATAACGTTGGAAGTTTTACTGAGTTTGTGTAAATCCATAAGCTGTTGTTTTTTTTATATTAGAGCAAGAAGATAGTTTGGTATTAATAATACTATTTGTTTGGTGCATTAGACGCCATTTATCGGGATGATGTTCGAGTTTGGACTGGAGTTCAACAATGCAGTCTTTTATAGGGTAATGTTGATTTTTGATGGCAAAATTAAAGCCATATTCCAGGCCAGAAAGTCCTTTTACACCCGCTGAACTTTCTGGCCTGGAATATGGCTTTAATTTTGTAATTATTTTTACTCTGATACTAAAATATTGTATATATCAAAATATATACTGTACAATATTTTCATTTCTGTTAATACTGCTTTTCTCTTAGTTTATCTTACAAATAAAATAAAATCTTTAAAAAATATGTTATTCCTATTATTGTATTGTTAGATAAGGCTTTTGTTTTTATTTATTTTATTTTATTAATTTAATTTTGATATTATTATTATTTATTATTATTCTTAGATATACAGTATGTACCAAAAAAAAAAAAAAAAAAACAGTAAAATTTTGACATTTTTGCGGGCCCTCGTTACTACAAACCTCATTATTACAAAACGTGAAAATTTAGGTCCCTTAAACTTTGTATTAACGAGATTCCACTGTATATAGTTATCCCACTGGATAAGTTATGCTGTTATGTTTCTGTTATGCTGTAGAAAGGTTATACCAGTCCTTGCCCTGTGGGCAACATTACTTATTTAGTATTAAGATATTATTATAATTTAGTATTAATTCAGTATAATAATTTAGTTTAAAAATGTAGTAAAGTGTATTATAACTTCATTTTATTCTTATATGTATTTACCTTTAATCCTAATCACCACAAAAATACTTTTCTTGAACTTCTATTATATTACCCGTTATACTCGTAAATTACCATTAACCCAAAATTGGGAATGCCTAGACTTAGATGAATAAATAAATTAATTATAATTACTGCCAGACCTGCAAAACAGGCCAGATGGTGCCCTAACAATCTATAAATTCAGCATTTGGACTGATACATGGCCTTTATTATACTGACCACCATTCATAATGATGGCAGGTAAAAATACCTATATACTTTATATTGAATCATTCCCATTGGGCTTTGAGTCCCAATCCCAGTTTGCTGTAAATGCCAATCTAAAATAAAATAAATTTAATTTTCAGTCACATTTTATTATATTTAGGATACCCAAAACTAAAAATGGATAATGAATATTAGTAAAACTGTTATTGGAACTATAGAAATGGGTATGCATGAGACATTCATTTAAAATGCCTATCTGTCTGCTCAAAGCCCCTCAGGAAGTAGCAGAGAGATGGCCATGTGGATGAATGTAATTTTTTACCCTAATATTTTCCTAATTTTTCCTACCCATTTATTCCTTTTCAAATTATTTTTATAACTGTTTAGCTCTCTAATTTTTCCATTTCCTCTAACCTTTTGTATTCATTATATTCATTATTAAAATATTTATATATTCCTTTAGCTTTATCTCATTTTATTTAATTTTACAACATAGATATTTAGGAGAACATGGCATCTGCTAGCACACCAAATTGTTAGGCAGCACTGTAAGGCCTTAATGCCTGAAATGCCTCCCACTGAAATATAAATTACACAACAAACACAAACCCAAAAATTAAATAGGATCATGCCCTAATTCTTATAATGTTTACAATAGCATTAATGCCACATGTCTACAACTACAATACAACTGAAAGGTTATTCCTTATAGTGCATAAAACATAAAATTATCATTTAAGTGTGTTCATATAGATTCAGGGTGATTCAGGAGGAATAGTAAATATTTTGGGAGGTTATAGTATCGATTATTCTGATTAAAAAAGTTCATATAAACATGTGTCCATTTCTCCACGGATATGGAGAAATTGACACATGTTTATATGAACGTGTCCATTTCTGAACACATGTTCAGAAATGGACACATGTTTAAACAGCTGTTTGAAACATTTGTATTTATTGACTTTTTGAATGATACAAAACACAAATAATTGACAAATTTTTTACAGTTCACAATAAATGTTCGAAAATCCCACCTCCAACCTCAATGCACTTTGCAACTTTTGTGGTAATGTGACGTGTTGTTCTTCTGAGAGCATCTTGGTATTCCTTTATGAAGGCAGCAGTATCCAAAATGCGAGCGAGCAATTCATCTCTTGTATTCACCTTTTCTTTGTATACTGCACTTTTCATCCATCCCCATGAACAAAAATCTAACAGAGTAAGGTCTTGGAGACCTTGGTGGCCAATGAATGGGACCACTGCAGCCAATCCATCATTCAGGGACACTTTGATTTAGATATTGTATCACCAGATGGGTAAAATGCGCAGGAGCTCTAACATCCTGAAAGTACATACCAATCTTTGTAGCCAAGGGAACATCCTCCAATAGTAGTGGAAGTTAGTTTTGCAGAAATTCTAGGTAAATGGGCCCTGTAAGACAATTTTGTAACACAATCAACTGATTGTCGATGATACTGCACCACATGTTTACAGAGAAGCGATGTTGAAAATTTGTTTCTACTGTGGCATGTGGATTTTCGATGGCCACCTGTAAGAGTTATGGGCTTTGTTGATACCGTCACAGGTGAAAGTAGCTTCATTGCTGAACAGTATTAATGGAATTAATCGGTAATTAGCATTTATCCACTGACAAAATTCCAATCGCTGGGCATCATCTCCTTGTTGAAGGTTTTTGCACCCACTGTATGTGAAATGGATATAAGCCATGCTCACATAATGTTTGCCATACATTTGTCTGTGGAACACCTATACATGTAGAATTCTTCGTGTGCTAATAGTAGGACTATGCTCTACCAACTGAAGAATGCATTCTATTTCATCTACATTTTGTTCATTTGCATGTTCAGAAGAAATATGAGCACTAGGAACTGTACTAGTCTCACGGTGGTGTAAACAGTAGTAAACGCTCTTGAATCCAGTATTCTACAGTTAGGAAACCGTTGACGGTATTCTCTACATGCAGCAGTAGCACTTCCACGAGGTTATAACTGCTTCTTGGTCACATCTGATTCAGGGAGCTGTGCGCACCAGTTTCAAACGGCTGTATCTTCATATCCATTGAGAATTACACACATATTTATATGAGCTTTTCTACTCAGAATAATTAATACTATAACCTCCCAAAATATTTGCTATTCCTCCTGAATCACTCTGTTTTTTAAGAAAAACAGGGTGATTTTTAAGACTATAGGGAGTGAATAAACCCTACAGTCTTAAAAAATTTTATACATGGTTGTACATTGAGTGTGTGTGTGTGTGTGTGTGTGTGTGTGCGTGTGTGCGTGCGTGCGTGCACACGCATATATGTATATATTATATATAAATTATAGGGTTCCCGGTGAAAATCCCCAGTCATGGCTTCAGCGGCAACAAGAAAAACTCAAAGCTCGCAAAGAAGGTAAAGGTTGGGAAGACCGTCAACAAAAAGAACAGCAGTTATTAGCTGAACTTCGTTGGACACAAACAAAAAAGACAGTTCCAAGTGGTGGAGAATCAACAGATGATGTTAGTTTGGGGATGGATTTTTCTTCTTCTTCAAGGGAAAATTCACCTTTCAAGGTAAAGTATAACATTTGCTAGTATAAAGATAAGCCATGTAGAGAGTGACACAAAAAATTTTATACTTTCTGCATATGCCTTTTGATTTTATTCCTATAGAAGTTGGTAAATCTAGATGGTAAATTTAAACAATTAGAATTATGAAACTGGAATTTTAGCATTCCTCCAGTATATTGTATTTCTTTGATTTATAAATACCTAAAAGGTTTTGACAACTGTTTGCGAATGATAGCTAACTTTCTGCTGCTTTTTCCTGCTTATTTTTGAGGTGTGAAATTTTCATCTTGCTGCATTTTTCTGGGTTTCACTGATATCTAAATCATTAGTTATTTTTTAAGTTGAAAAAAATAAAGCTAAAACCATTGTTTTTGATACTGCATTTGTGTATATGTGCCAGATACCTCCTCCTGTGTTACTTTTCCTTAGGTCTTTGCTTGCTTTTGGCTTCTTTCATTCACTTCACCTCACTGAATATTTGAAGTAAAGTAGTCAGGGAACAAAATTTGGATTTTTTTTTTTTTTTTTTTTTTTTTTTTGAAAACATTGTATGGATGCATGTTTAACCCACTGAAGGATTAAAAAAAAAAAAAAAAAGTGTGCTACCTCCAGAATGAGAGTATTGTGCAGTCAGTGCTTTCAAACAAAATACTGTCTTTGTTTCTTACAAAGGACTTGTTGTTGTTTGGTTTTTTTTTAGGAGCATTAGCAACTAAGACCATATTGCTCCGGGGATATGCACCCTCCATATTTGGTGGTCACGGGCTCGAACCCCGGTCTAATCAAGAAGCGTGTGCTACGCACTGCTGCTCCTGTCCACCTGGCTACGAAGGCACCTAAAGGACTTGTAAAGTGATGTGAAATAAAGGTATTTGGTTGGGTAAACTAAATACTGGTTGCATTCTCACTATTTTCAGATAGCACACACAAGGAGACAAAATTTTAAAAGGACAGTTACAGTTGGATATGTGAAAATTTTACTTCAGCCAGAGAATAATTGATTGTTGGAACAAATTTCATCTGGTATTGTGAAAAGGTAGTTTGAATGAATTTAAAGGATTAAGCAAATTATTAGAAGGATAAGAAAATTAAACTGGAAAAATATTGACTCTATTAATTATAATTAATGTAATTATTAATCATTTAAAGTAAAATAATTTAAAGTAAATTTAAACTTGACAAAATATTTGAAAAGAAACTAAAGCATGTGAGCAAAGCTTTGTTTTTCTAAGTTTACACTTCAGGGGGGAAAAAGTTTTGAATAAAATAGCAAAGGTGAAAGAAAGTTAAAGAACAGTCTTCCACCTAGGCCTATAACTGGTGTTTTTTTTCTACTGAAGTACAAGCATTGACAATACTTGGCATCTCTTTTATAGCTACTTATATTTTTCAGTTTCATTGTGAAGTTTGCAATAATTGTATTCATCCAGCTTCTGAGAAGAGAGTAATACTATTTAAATAGGATGGTAATACCTGCCTTTTAAATGAAAAACAGATGCTTCTGCCTTGAGATCTAATATTTATTTGAAAGACATGCAGTATGGAGGTGACTTATTGAAAAGATGGAGCAAGCTCTGGTTATAAAGACTTGCCTCTTTACTTGGTAGGGACTAGGAAAATTGAAAAGTATAGTATTGTTGCAGTGTTTCTCAGAAAGTTTGTTTTATTTTTGGTGTCTGTGGAAAGTATCACTTTTAAAATTTGAAATTCAGAGTTTTTGGAATTGTGAATTAGAATACAATGATTTTCATTGTTAATACCTTAATACATATGTATTCAACAAGATTGAACTCACTGCAAAAATTGTGGCCAGCACTATTATTCTTTACAGTAGTCAGATATAGAGAGTAAATTTATTAATTTCTTTCTCTTCAAGGTGCTTAGGCTACATCAGGTGAAAATGTTTGCTTAATTGCCATTTGGCCTTCTTGTATATCAAGTTTCAGTACATAATGCAATGTAGGATATGAAGGCTGTTCAATAAAGTGATTATAATTTTTTTTCATATACATACCTTTATTAATCATCCATTTAATGGTCCTTTTTTCTAGTAGTTCCCATTTGATGAAATGCACTTACTGAAATGCACCTCCATAGCCAGGTGGGAAGGAGCAGTAGTGCATAGCACATGCTTCTTGATTAGACCTGAGTTCGAGCCCGTCACCACCAAATACGGAGGATGCGGAAAGGTCAGAGAATGACCACCGCATATTCCCGGAGCAATATGGCCTTAGTTGCTAATGTTCCTAAAAACCAAATAACAACAAAAAAAAAAAAAAAAAACCTTACTGAAATGTTTCTGCAATTCTTCAAAAACATGGTGGAAGCCATTTTTTGATGTGTTTGAGAATTACGTCCGAACGTCAGTACAACTTCTTCTGATGACTGGGAACGTTTTCCTCGCAATTTCTTCTTTAATTTTGGAAATAAAAAGTAATCACAGGATTCAAGGTCAGGAAGGGTGCAAGGTATTGGGCTGATGAGGAACACATTTGACATAATGTTGGCTAAGTACTTGGTCACAGTATGAGCAATGTGAGGACTTCCATTGTCGTGATGCAGCAGTCACCCACCTGCGTGTAGTTGTGGACATTTGTGATGAATGTGATTTGACAAAGTGTGCAGTACAGTTCTGCAGTATGGTCCCTTAAAAGCCATATGACATGCCAAAGCATACTGGTAAACCATTCCTTCAATGTCAAAAAATGAGATAACTGTAACCCTTTCTGCAGAAGGCAACTTTGCTTTTTTTCAGTGTTGGCAATGATGTAGACTAAAACAGAGCTTTGTTGTACTCTCTGGATTGAAATGATAAAGCCTTATTCATATGCCATTTTCACCTTGTGAAACTTCACCATCTTCAGTAACTATCTGCTGCAGTTCCTGACAAACAACTTGCATATTTACTGTTGCTCGGATGTAAGTAGTTTTGGAACTCAGCATGCACAAATATCATTTGCAAATATTTTGGTCTTAAAGAATACTGTGCATGCTTCCTACTGATGTTCTCAACATCTCTGCCGTATGCATCATTACCTGTAATGTGATGATCTGCTCTCAGGATTACGGAATCAGTGTTTATGGTTTCTGCCATATGAGCAGTGCTTGGAGGTATAGGCCTGCTGATTTTTGTAATGGAATCACTTCATTATAAACTACCTGTGAGATGTGCAATATGGAAGCATATATTCACCACCTGGTCTTTTAATTGTGGCAGATAGATAGCTCAAAAGTTCCAATCATGTAGTTTGCCATTAGTTAGAAAAATTTATTAAATGTTAAAATTACTTAGAACTTACAAATATATTGGTATAGTGTGATACATATAACTTACACTTGATAGGAAATATGAAATTAGCATTAGTAGTGGCATATGATGCAAGAAAGCAAGTTTATACAGCTTCAGCCAAAATAAAAAAGCCCACTTCCCAGTCATCTCTCCATATGCTCTAAAAGTTTGCCAGTTTTTTCTTGAATTTATTTAAGCAATCAACTTACACAATGACAGATGAAAGTTGGTTCCAGCAATAAACCACTCACTGGCTAAAGGCAAATTTCTGCTCATCTGTTTTACAAGTGTCTTTCCTCCGTTTCAGATTATCTCCACTCAGGTTTGTAATCTGAGCAAGAGGTGGAATCCCATAGCATTGAGCCTGCTTAAACTACTCAAGGTCTTATACACCTCAATCAGACCACCTTGCAGGTGCCTAGTCACCAGACATTGCAATTTGCAGAACTTAAACCTTTCTTGGTAAGAGCACCCCTTTGTTACCCTCAGAAAATTTGTTGCCCTTCTCTTTATGTGTTCTAGCAACTCTACATCTTTCCTAAAATGAGGTCTCCTGACATGTACTCAGTACTCAAGGCATGGCCTGACCATTGCCTTATACAAAGGGATAACCTCCTCATCCCTACTAGCAAAGTTCGTGTGTATCATTGACAAGATCCCATGAGCTGCTATCGCATGGGATCTCGCACACTGGCAAGACTTTTGTGGATTTATTGGATGACATGTTTTCCACAGCAACATGTTCGAGAGGCAATCAGAGGGAATAATACTCTTGATCTGATTATCAGCAGTGATTATTCATGCATTAAGAATTTGCAGATAAAGGAAACACTGGGTGACAGTGATCACAATGTACTGTTGTCGGAACTTAAAGATGTAACTACCATCAAGGTTAAAGGGAAGGGCTTTTGCTTTCGTCAAGGTGACTACAGGGGGTCTCAGACAGTTTTTAAATTCTGTGCAATGGAATCAACTGATGAGATTACCAACATTGAATTCTAAATAGGAAGCCTTCAGGGACTTAATTTTGGAGGCTACTAGATTTTTCATTCCAGCTAAGAAATACTGTTCAAGGTTTAGGCCTAAATGGATGTAAGATGAATTAATGAGGCTCATAGCAGAGAAGAATAATGTATCGGATGCATGTAGACTATCGGGTAACACAGAAGCCTATGGCAGATATAAACTAATCTATAATCAAGTCACAAAGTAGGTTAGGCAGGCGAAGGAAGATTACAAGAAATCCTTGGCAAAGGATGCAAAGAAAAACAGCAAAGAGTTCTTTACTTATGTATGTAAACTCTAGAAGGAAAGGGATGAATAAGATTGGACCACTTAACATAAATGGGTTGACTATTGATGACCATGCTAAGGTAGCTGATAAACTGAATGAGTATTTTGCATCTACATTCACACATGAGACGTTATTCAATGGGGGGAGTGCCAGAAGTTTATCAAACTCTAAACAGGGAGCTAAGTGATTTTGTAATAACTGAAAGCAAAGTGGGGGAGAAATTGTTGAAGTTAAACATAAAAAAAGGTACCTGGGGGGGGGATCTATTCAGTTATATTAAAGAAAGCTGCAAAGGAAGTAAGCAAAACCTTAGCCATAATTATGAGAGCTTGCTTGGACTCAGGAGAGGTCCCCATGGACTGGAGTTGTGCAAATGTATCACCAATTTACAAAGGTGGTTCAAAAGGTGACACAAGTAACTATAGATATGTTAGTTTAACCTGTGTTCCGGGGGAAATAATGGAATTACTGGTTAAAGAAGCATTGCAGGATCATCTACACAAGACAATAATAGATAAGATACAGCATGGGTTTTGTTAAAGGGAGGTCTTGTCTGACCAATTTGATTGGATACTATGATGTGGTCACAAAGGAACTGAATGCCAAAAATAATTTTGATATCATATACTTGGATTTCAGGAAAGCTTTTGATACTGTTCTACATGGAAGACTGCTGTACAAATTGGAGAGGAATGGCATTAAGGGTAAGTTACTACAATGGATAAAGGGATGGTTTAGGGAGAGATGACAGAGAATGGTAATCGATGGACACTGCTCTTCGTGGACAAATGTTATTAGTGGAGTTCCCCAGGGTTCGGTGTTAGGCCATTGTTGTTTTGTACATTTATCAATGTTATTGATGAAGGTATATCAGGTTTGAAGTACGGGTTTGCAGATGATACAAAGATTGGCATCGTTGTTAATGAAAGTAAAAACAGTATGCTACTCCAACTGGACCTAGATAAGTTGGGAAATGGGCTGAGAAGTAGAAACTGAAGTTTAACATTGATAAATGCAAAGTACTGCATATGGGTAGCAATAACCGAAGAGAAACATACACTGTGTGGTACTACACTCAGGGAAGTGGAAAGTGAAAAAGACCTGGGGGTAACTGTGCAGTCAAATATGAAGTTTGCTGAGCAGTGCAGGCGGCCAGCCACTGCAGACTCATGGAGTCTTGTCAAAGAAATATAGGAATTTTGCCAGCAGTGACAGGGAGGTGATTATTCCATTATACAAGGCATGGCCACACCTAGAGTACTGTGTACAGGTCTGGATTCTTCATTTTAAGAAGGATGGAGAGTTGCTAGAATGAGTACAAAGAAGGGCAACAAGATTAACGAGGGGAACAAAGAGGTGCTCTTACCAAAAAGGCTTAAGTTCTGCAAATTGCAGCACCTGGAGAGAGTAGGCACCTGCAAGGTGATCTGATTGAGGTGTATAAGGCCTTGAATGGGTTGGGAAAGCTGAATGCTGATGTGATTCTTTCTCTTGCTCACATTAAGAACCTGAGGGGGTACAGATTCAAATTGAGGAAAGACAGTTGTAGAATAGATGTGTGGAAATGAGCCTTTAGCCAGTGGGTATTTGATTGGTAGAACAGACTTTCATCTTTAGTTGTGGAAATTGATAGCCTAAATAAATTTAAGGCTGAGTGGACAAGCATTTCGAATGAATGGAGGGGTGAAATGGGAGTGTGTTTTTTTTTTGGCTGTTGATGCAAAGCTTGCTTTCTTGCATCGTATACCTCTACTAATGCTAATTTCAGAAAAACCTTTGATACCATTCTGTATGGAAGGCTGTTGTACAAATTGCAGTAGTGTGACATTAGGGGCAAGTTACAGCTATGGAGGCCTGTAATAACTTACAGGGGGAAACTCTACTCACTCCATCTGACATTGATTAATTACAACCTCAGTTGAAGAGGACCTTAAAAATTCTTCCAGTCATCAAAAAGATTTGAACGTAGTCCTCTCTAAATGAGACAAGTGGTGAAATCACTGTAGTCATTGAAGACAATGTCTAGCTACAAGGCCTTGATTTGTAAGAGGTCTGCCTTTGGAGTTTCTTCCCTAAGCCAATGCATCCTGACAGCTCATTGCTCACTGTGCTTTTTTTGCTCTTGTATTCTGAGGCATAATTTCGTTATGAAAATTGAAGTGGGCATACAGCACTAAATCTGAATACTAAATTACTAGGATATCACATAATAATGCTATGTGATATGTGATATTAGGATTAGTTCAGGCATACGATGCAAGAAAGCAAGCTTATACAGCATCAGCCAAAAAAAAAAAAAAAACCTCTCTTCCCGTTTCACCCATCCAGTCACTCCAAATGTTTATCTAGTTCAACCATAAATTTATTTAAACTATCAACTTCCACAACAACACATGGAAGTCTGTTCCAGCAATCAAATACTCGTTGGCTTAAGGCAATCTTCCACACATCTGTTCTACAACTTTCTTTCCTCAATTTGAATCTATGCTCCCTCAGGTTCTTAATCTGAGCAAGTGGAAGTATGCCGTCAGCATTGAGCCTGCTCAAACCACTCAGGCCCTTATACACCTCGATCAGATCACCTCGCAGGTGCCTAGTCTCCAGATGCTGCAACTTGCAGAACTTAATCCTTTTTTCATAAGTGAACCCCTTTGTTCCTCTCACCAATCTTGTTGCCCTTCTCTGTATTCGTTCTAGCATCTTTACATCCTTCCTAAATTGAGGCCACCAGACCTGCATACAGTACTCAAGTTGTGGCCTGACTATTACCTTATACAAGGGGATAATCACCTCCTTGTCTCTGATAGAAAAATTCCTATATATCATTGACAAAACTCCATGACCTGCTTGGCAGCCCATCTGCACTGCTCAGAGAACTTCATATCTGACTGCACAATTACCCCCAGGTCTTTTTCATTCTCCACCTCCCTGAGTGTAGTACCACAGAGTTGGTACGTTTCTCTTGGGTTACTGCTACCCATATGCATATGCAATACTTTGCATTTGTCAATGTTAAACTTCAGTTGCCACTTCTCAGCACATCTGCCTAACTTTTCTAGATCCTGTTGCAGTACCATACTGTCTTTAGTGTCATTAACAACCCTGCCAACTTTTGTGTCATCTGAAAACTTGGACATTAAGCCTGATATACCTTCATTGATATCATTGATAAATACACAAAACAACAATGCACTCAGCACCGAACCTTTGGGAATCTGTTAATAACATTAGTCCACATAGAGCAGTCCATTTATTACCACTCTCTGCCATCTCCCACTCAACCATCCCTTTATCCATTGCAGTAACTTGCCCTTAATGCCATACTACCCCAATTTGTACAGCAGTCTTCTATGTGCAACGATATCAAAAGCTTTCCTGAAATCCAAGTATACGATATCAAAATTATTTTTAGCGTCCATTTCCTTTTTGACCACATCAGGCCACACCTAGAGTACTGTATACAGGTCTGGAGGCCTCATTTCAAGAAGGATGTAGAGATGCTGGAACGAGTACAGAGAAGGGCAACAAGATTAGTGAATGGAACGAAGGGGTGCTCTTACGAAGAAAGGCTTAAGTTTTGCAAATTACAGTGTCTGGGGACTAGGCACCAGCGAGGTGATCTGATAGAGGTGTATAAAGCCTTGAATTGTTTGAGCATGCTCAATGCTGATGGGATTCTTCCTCTTGCTCAGAATAATCACCTGAGAGGGCATAAATTCAAATTGAGGAAAGACAGATGTAGGATAGATGTTTGGAAGTTTCCCTTTAGCCAGTGGGTAGTTGGTTGGTGGAACAGACTTCAATCCCTTGTTGTGGAAGTTGGTAGCCTAAAAAAAATTTAAGGCTCAGCTGGACAGGTATTTCGCACGAATGGAGGGGTGAAATGGAAGTGGTGTTTTTTTTTTTTTTTTTTGGCTGATGCTGCATAAGCTTTCTTTCTTGCATCATATGCCTCTACTAATGGTAATGCTAAAAGACTGCTGTACAAATTGGAGCAGTGTGGAATTAAGAGCAAGTTGATGCCATGAATAAACCGATGGTTGAGTGGGAGAAGGCAGATACTGGTAATCAATGGACGTTGCTCTTCGTGGACTAATATTATTACTGGATTATTATTGGTACTCAATTTCCATGTAGTTTGAGGGTAGTCAAAAAATTGCCTTAATCTATACTATTGCACACCATCAGGCATTCTCAAATTTTTGAGTTATACTTCTTAACTGAGTTGTCACTAGTGTAAAACCAAGATATCTAAACAACCACTGAGGAGAGGCCAACTAGCCTTTAAACAGTGACGTCTGGGTGATGGTATATAAGTAATAATTAGTCTCCATTGGTGGAGCATTACTTATCCAAGGTATATTTTCAATGAGCTAATTTCTCATTGGAAATATACAATTACATAGTATATTTATCGCTTTTATTGCTTATCACAATTCATAAAACTGAAAACATTATCTGTGGTCACAATAAGCAGAATGCTGTATTCATGTTGGCAATTACTGACTTTTATATGCAAAAAATAGAAAGCTAAATAAATTTGCATAATTAAGATGCTTAAAACTATTTCATTTAAAACAGATTACAATGTGATATGTAATAAATTACATCAAAAAATGTAATATAATGTAAACATGTGATAATTTTGATGTAATAAATCCAATTAAAATTATCACAAAAAAATATCCTGAATTTAAACGTTAGCTAATAAAGCTATAGAATAGAAGGGTGGACGGTTCCATGTTTTCCAGCCTAATTTAAGTTCCTGATTACATAGTGTTAAATATGTGTTTTGTGTAATCTGTCTTTAGTGTTCACATCAGGGCATCCATTATGATTGCTTTGCTGTAATAGCAGGCCACAACAGAAATGGGAGTTTAGGAATTTTCACAATAATAGCTATCCCGTTATCAAATTTTTACTATGGTTTCCCAGAACTTTCTTTTCATTTCTGTTGTTTTCTTAGTGTATGTCTGTGTTCACTATGGGTTGTGTGAGGAGGATTCCTAGTTCTATTCGGAGATAATATTCGATACCGAAATATATATATATATATATATAGTTATGTATATATACAGGGTGTCTCAAAAATATTGGTACAAACGTTTAGGGGAGGTAGGTAACATCTAAAGGAATGTGAATCGCATAGGAACCCATAATCGGAAACATCACCGTTAAGTCGGTACATGGCGCTGTTCATCAGTTCGCGAGAGGGAAAATTTCTAGTTTACTCGTTGAAGCAGTAGTCGCCACATGAAGAGCATGCATCGATATACGAACTGTGAGCTGGCAGACATGCACCTAGTGTATGGATTAGCAGAGGGCCCACATGGTGTGCACCCCCACGAGGCACAACATCGCTTCACAATAAATGTGTGGGCAGGTATGGTCGGTGACTGCTTAGTCGGCCCATACCTGTTACCATCCCGCATGAACTCCGCTAAATATCGGATCTTTCTTGAACAAGTTCTACCAGGGTTACTTGACGATGTTCGAGCAAATGTGAGATGCAACATTTGATTTCAACATGACGGGGCGCCTGCCCATTATGGAAAGTGTGTTCGTGACCATTTGAACAGGCATTTTGGGCGTCGATGGATTGGCCGTGGTGGACCCGTTGCCAGATCCCCATGCTCACCTGATTTTTCGAGCCTTGATTTCTTTCTGTGGCCCTCAAATCTATCGTGTATGAATCGCCTGTGGAGACAGAAATAGATCTCGGGGCGAGACTCGTCTGCGCTGCTGCTACTGTCAAAGAAACTCCAGGTGTGTTCGACCTTGTCCGCCAATCCATGCTGCATCAGTGTCACGCATGCATCGCATTTCATGGTGGAACCTTCGAGCATCTGTTATAATATCATGAAATGCATCCTTCTCGTACTCCATTGTTAATATTATGTCAAATAAATGTTTTCCACTAATTACTGTCCTGTGTCATTTCTGCTTCTTGTGCCTCTGCTACTACTTTCCCGTGATGTTTCTGGTTATGGGTTCCTATGTGATTCACATTCCTTTAGATGTTACCTACCTCCCTGAAACGTTTGTACCAATATTTTTGAGACACCCTGTATGTTATAACTGTATTGTGATATAAGTTTAGAGTTATATTTTGTATTGGAATTTTATTGAACTTGAATAGAAATCATGACTCAGACCAGAGCAGCAAAGCAAAAGGCTCAAACTAATGGATGTGCTGTAGCTCAGGGGAGAACTGAGGGTGGGGAGTAGTCCTTTGAATCACAGTCTATTGAAATGCACTGCTTGTTTGATAATTGTGGAGCAATCAGGAAGCAGACACGATATTGCCAAGGGGAATGTCTTTGTGTGTGTGCATGTGTGATGTGTGAGGAAATCAGGCGGTAACTCAGCATTGTTATGGGCTTATATGAGAGCTTGAAGGATAGGGTGGATGCCCTCGAAGGATTTAAATTGAGGGGCCCATCAAGCTCTCAGCTGCCCACATCAGTGCCATAGCTTGCACTTGAACATCACGCAACACAGTGGCAACTACCCAGGGCAGAATGAGCAGGTCCCAAAGGAACTAGTTGTTGTAGGTGGCTCTATTGTCAGGGAAATGGGGAACATATTCTGCAAAAAAGGATAGATGGAACAGGACCAGGGTGTTTCTGTCAGGGTCAAAGGTTGATAACATTGTAGAACAGATATCATCTTTTCAGGGCACAAAGGGTGATATTGTTGTACACGTTGGGACTAATGATATTAAGAGTAGGAGACCAGCGAAATTACTTAACAAGTACAAGTCAATGCTGATAGGAGGGAGTATACGATAGAGCCTTGTCGATCAATTTGGTCCTGGAGAGATTGTGCAAGGCTCAAGGGGTAGAATTTTTCTCAGTCTGGTCTGTGCTTGTTAACAGGAGAGACTGCTTCTGTAGGGATGGGATACACTTAAATAGAAAGGGTGCAAGGATATTTGTTGATGCTATCGAAGCAGAGTTAGGTGGGTCAGAAAACTGCTAGCTTGAGGGATACACGGACTAATACATTAACAGTAGCCGCTGGCAGAGGTGAAAGCGATTCTTGCACTGCTTTTATTGAAATGCAATTGAGCAGCAGCCTGGAAAGCAAGGCAATGGGAATTTCCAGGACTGATGGGAGTCGTAGTGTAACAAGTAAATACATGGGCTGTGTAGGGTAACTAAGAGTAGAAACAGGTGCATGTATACTTGCATCTACACCAATGCTAGGAGTATAGTTAATAAACTCAATGAGCTTGAAGTGCTAGTCACGACATCAAAGGCAGATATTGTTGGGATATCAGAGACATGGTATCACACTGACATAAACAGTGCAGAATTGGAATTTGGGGAGAACAATGTGTACAGAAGGATACACAGGACAAGAAGGGAGGAGGGGTCATGCTGTTAGTTAAGAAACCCATAAAATCTAAGGAATCGCATCCAATTGATGTTGGTGGACAATACAATGTTGAGGCTGTTTGGTGTGACATAAGCACTGGGAAAGGAAAAATGAAAGTAGGTGTGTGTTATAGGCCTAATGAATCTGATGAGTATAATGAGCAATTGTGCAGAGAAATAGAGTGAGCAGATTACGAGAAATCCTTGGCAAAGAATGCAAAGAAAAACAGCAAAGAGTTCTTTACTTATGTAAACTCTAGAAGGAAAGGGATGAATCAGATTGGACCACATGATATCGATGGTTCAACTGTTGATCCTGCTCAGGTAGCTAACAAACTAAATGAATATTTTGCATCTACATTCACACATGAGGAGTTATTCAGGAAGGGGAATACCAGAGGTGTATTAAACTCTGGCAGTAAGCTAGATAATCTTGTAATAACTGAAAGTAAAGTGGAGGAGAAATTGTTGAAGATAAACATGAGAAAGGCACCTGGGGTGGATGGAATCTATCCAGTTATATTAAAGGAGGTAGCAAAGGAAGTAAGCAGGCCCTTAGCCATAATTATGAGAGTTTCCCTGGATTCAGGGGAGGTACCCATGGACTGAAGCTGTGCAAATGTCACCTAAATCTACAAAGGAGGATCAAAGGAAGACACAGGTAATTACAGACCTGTTGGTTTAACTTCTGTTCCAGGGAAATGAATGGAGACACTAGTTAAAGAAGTCTTGTCTGACGAATTTCATTGGATACTATGATGTGGTTACAAAGGAACTGGATGCAGGGAATAATTTTGATATCATATATTTGGATCTTAGAAAGACTTTTGATACTGTTGCACATGGAAGACTGCTGCACAAATTGTAGCAGTGTGGCATTGGAGGCAAATTGCTGCTATGAATAAAAGGATGTATGAGTGGAAGAAGACAAGAGAGTGGTAACCAATGGACAGTGCGCTTTGTGGACTAATGTTATTAGGGGAGTCCCTCAGGGTTCAATGTTGGATCCATTGTTGTTTTCTGTATTTATAAATGATATTGATGATGGTATATCAGACTTAATATCCAAATTTGTAGACAATACGAAGGCTGACAGAGTTGTTAATGACACTAATGACAGTACACTGCTGGAATAGGATCTAGAAGAGTTGAACAGATGGTCTGAGAGGTGGCAAATGAAGTTTAACATTGACAAATGTAAAATACTACATATGGGAAGCAGTAACCTAGAGTAACGTATCTACTCTGTGGTACTACACTGACAGTGATAGAGAATAAAAAATACCAGGGAGTAATTGTGCAGTCAGATATTATGTTCTCTGGGCAGTGCCGTCGGGCTGCCAGAGCAGGTCATGGAGTTTTGTCAATGATATATAGGAATTTGTCTAGCAGAGACAAGGAGGTGATTATCCCTTTGTATAAGGCAATGGTCAGGCCACACCTTCAGTACTGTATACAGGTCTGGAGGCCTCATTTTAGGAAGGATATAGAGTTGCTAGAACTAGTACAGAGAAGGGCAACAAGATTGGTGAGAGGAACAAAGGGGTGCACTTACGAAGACAGGCTTAAGTTTTGCAAATTAGTGTCTGGAGACTAGGCACCTGTGAGGTGATCTGATTGAAGTGTATAAAGCCTTGAATGGTTTGAGCATGCTCAATGCTGATGGGATTTTTCCTCAGAATAATTGCCTGAGAGGGCATAAATTCAAATTGAGGAAAGACGGTTGTAGGATAGATGTGCAGAAGTTTGCTTTTAGCCAGCGGGTAGTTGATTGGTGGAACAGACTTCCATCTGTTGTTGTAGAAGTTGATAGCTTAAATAGATTCAAGGCAGAACTTGAAAAATATTTGGAGCGAGTGTATGGGTGAAATTTTTTTCTTTTTTGGTTGATGCTATATAAGCTTGCTTTCTTGCATCGTGCCTTTGGTAATGCTATTTGAGCAGCAGTTGTGCCACATGTGCAGGAGCCCATGTTACTGTTCTTCTCTGGGTGAGTGATGCAGCCTCTTTCTTCCGTATTTGGTTTCCTTTTGTTTTTCACAGTTTTTAAATTGTTTAATAATTTAGTTTATTTAATTGCACTGTAGCAGGTAGAAGTTAGCACCTCACAAGGTGTCTCCTTGTGAGGAGCAAGTTTCTTTTGTGTTATAAGAGCAGTTTAATTCAGACATCATTAGCTGATCACACCACATTTAATTTAACTTTTGAGTTAAAAAAAGACCAGAAATATTCATGCACTGCCATGTTAAGTTTAGAGGTACAAATAAGCCTATGAAACCACATTGGATACAAATGCTTAAAAAAAAAAAAAAAACACACACACACACAAAATTATTCCAGTATAAATGTATTTTAATTTTGTAATGCATTGTTTTCTTGATTAGATTTTTTTTTATTTTTATTATCAGAACTGTTGATAATTTTAACTCAGTTATTTTAGTTTATCAGATTTAAAATATTATATTAAAGCATAATAATTTAGTAATTTGTTATAGTATATTGTATTTTAGCAAATGATTATATATTATGTTGTGACTTTTGTTCTTTTTATAGTTGATGTTATTAGTGTGTAGTATTTAATCTTTGCAGAATGCCAGCTATACCATGCCTCTTCATGTAAATACTTACAATGGCCATTCAACAACACCACAATATAGCACAACCAAGCCACCTATTTATAAAGGCATGAGTGCACCTTCTTCACCATTATTGCCAAATCGTAGTAGTAGTAAGGATGTTGCTCGTACCAGGTATGATATTACTCTTTGTTAATATACCTATAAAGGAGTTCTGTAATTAAGTACAGTAGTAACAGAATTAAGACAGTGTCTTCTTCTTCAATCAAGAACAACTAAAAGCTCATATGAATATTGGTTCTTACACTTCATTTTTTTACTTAAATGTAAATACTTAGTTTTATGTTGACTATTAATAAATTGAGGGCTTTACGTTTACAAACATAATTCCATTTTACTTATAAATCAGAACAAATGGAGTAATGAGTAAACAAGTTAATAACAATGGCTATAAATATTTGTGGTGAAACTGGAAAAAATCAAATTTTCTTAACCTGGCAATACTGTTTGCTCAGTTACTCTGATTTCCAAATCACAGGTTTCCTAATTTGCAATTTTATCTGGCTTAAAATCTCTCTACCCTATTCTGTCAAATTCATCTATTGCCTCTGTCATTCACTGAATTCTGTAAATTACTTGGAACCTTTTGACTCCCTTTCTTTGAAACTTGATTTTGTCCACTCTATATTTCCTAATGGTGACATGATTTTCCTTGGTGATTTTATTGTTCACCACTCCAGCTGATCGAGAGGCTTTTGCAATTACTAATGACCTTGTATTTCTCATTTGTTTACCTACCAGATAATTCTATCCACACACCCAACACTCTTAATTTTTTGCTGACCAACAATCTGTCAAAGTATGTGGTGAATGTTGTTGATCCTCTAAGCACCTCAGATCACAACTTGGTGATGTCTCTTTTCCAGTGGTGCTCTCTTCTACTTCTACTTTCGCTGACCAGGCTAGCCGGGTGGGTAAAGTACCTGCCTGGCAACCCAAAAGTCGTGGGTTCGAATCCCACCTCGCACTTGGATCAGAGTAGTGCAAAAACTTTGGGAGGTGCATTATGGCCACAGAAGCCGATGCGCCAACAACTAACAAAAAAAAAAAAAAAAAAACTAACTTCTACTTTCTACTACATAGAAAGTAGAAATTCTTCCACTTTCTAACATTTGTTCAGATCTTGTGTGAATGAATTATTCTTATAAGGGTGAAATCTTTTATTCTTGCTTTCCATCCTAAAATGTCTAAACCTTGGTTTCCAATAAATGTTCAAGGTAAGACTGTACTATATTGTAATTGGCTTGTATTGAAATCTCCAGCTTCTATACTAAAGCTTACAGTAATTGGAAAACAGCTACTAATCAGTCCAAACTCAATTTTGAACAGGCCAAGAATAGAAAATTTATTTCTTTTTCAAATATTAATCGAGCATTCTGGTCTCAAGCCAAAGTTATTGGCTTTGATTTCTGATATCTGTACTGCCTCTATTACAGCCTGATGGTTCTGTTGCATCTTTTGCTGAAAATAAAACCAAAATGCTAGTATCCTACTTTTCTTCTATCTCTTATATTGACTATTTTGGTATATCACCTCCTACTATATCAAATATATTCCACTGATGCATCTTTCTACAGGAAGATGTTAGAATTCCAAACACTCTTAATTCCAAGAAAGCTCCAAGTCCTGATGGCATTTCTCCACTTGTTCTCAAAACTTGTGCTCCCGTCATCATCTTTTTACACTTTGGAATTACACTAATGTTTTTCCTTCTGCTTGGAAATTTCCTGATATCCAGCAAGTTACTAAATACTATGACAAATTCCTCTCTTCCAGTTAAAAACCCTTTGCACTTAGCTTTGCTCATTCCAAAATAATGGAGAAATTCACCAGCCACCAACTATTAAACTGTTTCAAAATATTCCATCTGGTTAATGATCTCCAATGCAGGATTTCAATTCACTGGTGATATATTGGCTTATTTTGCTGATCTTTGGACAAATTTGACGGATTTCATGAGCAAACTTCTTCAGTTTCCCTTGACGTTTTGATTGTATTTGGCATGAGGGTTTTCTGAAGAGAAACTTTCATCTTATGGATTGCAGAATGTTTTTACCAAATGGGTATCCAATTGCCAAAAACAGTCCACAAATGTTGGTGTTCCCCAAGACTCAGTTCTTTCGCCTACTGTTTTCCCTCATGCATGTTAATGACTTTCTTCCACTGATTGGGAATTTTATTTGTGGTTTTGCTGATGATAGCATGCTGCATGCTATCATCAGCAAAACCTTTCTGTGCACAGTTTTAACTTCTAGAATATCTCATTAATTCCTTAAATGCTGGTTTCTAGATAATTTCTAATCTGATGAAGAAAACTTAATGACCTGCAATCCTTCTAACCTGTCTTCTTTTTGCAAAATCAAATTAAACAGTTCCCATGCTGATCTTTGGAGAGCCAAAGATTTCTAGACAAGGTCACATATCTGTATTAGGGATTACCCTGACTTCTAATCTCTCTTTGCATAAGCAGATTACAAACACTTCTTCTTCTGCATCAAAACAGCTGGCGTTTCTTTTTAGCTTCCTGTTTTTCTTTTCTTCTAAAGAACTACTCACAAAACTCAGATCCTTCCTACCATGGATTATTGTTTTCATATCTGGAGTGGTGCTCTTTAAACCTCTATCTGCCTTCTAGAGTATTCCAAAGAGAGCAGTCAGGTAATGGCAAATTATTCAAAAAAAAAAAAAAATCCTTTGCCCATCACCTGTCCATATCCCCCTCCAACAGTTTGTCTAGTTCTTCCTTAAATTTATTCAAACTATCCACTTTCACAATAGATGGAAGTTTGTTCCAACAATCAACCACCTGCTGACTGAAGGCAAACTTCTGCACATTTATCATGCAGCCATCCAATCATATATTTTAAATCATATTTTTTCAGAGGGTGCTAATTTGTTATGGCTTTTTTTATGTGCTGTGTCTCATTGCTTAATTTTTTGTTTTCACATGAGGATGATGTTAAGATTTAAATATACTGAAGTGCACCTTGATGGCTTTTATATCCGTGTAAGTTGACGGCGAAATAACATAAGTACTGTTTTGAAATATAAAGGAATGCTCATTCTCAAACCTCTAAGCCTAACACTTCATTCTACGTGGTAGTGCTTAGTTTAGCATTCTGCTGACAAACCTCTGCTGGCTTGCAAATTGTCACCCACTCTGCAAAAACTCTCCTGGTAGCCAGCAATGTGTATTGCTCTAGAAAAATCTCAAATTCAAATCTACAATCGTAAGGTGGAATAAGGATCACTGGAATCATCAGTGCCTCCGTAGCTAGGTGGGCAGGAGCAGCAGTGCATAGCACACGCTTCTTGATTAGCCCGGGGTTCGAGCTCGTGGCCGCCAAATACGGAGGATGCGGAAAGGTCAGGGAACGACCACCGCATATTCCCGGAGCAATATGGCCTTAGTTGCTAATGCTCCTAAAAAACCAAATAATATAACAATAACATAACTGGAATCACCTACTCCAAAGGCCATAATGCTACAGCAATGAACAAATGATCTTGTCATTTGACTCTTCAAGAACAGAATTGACTCCACATACCATGTAAATCCTGCTTTTTGTATTCATAAACTACATTGATTGCATCAGCAATGTTAATATTATGTATTAGCCATTTCATGTGCCATTAATTTATTTGTATTCCTTGAGTTGTACTATATTACAAACATTTGTTCTCATATAATATAACTCCCTATAATTATTTTATTAGTTGTCCCGGGGCAAGCTTGTAATTATCAGAGCTAATAAACAAAATTTATTTATCCTTCCTCAGTTTGAATTTATGCCCCCTCATGTATGTAGTCTGAGCCAAAGGAAGAATCCCATCAGCATATAGCTTGCTGAATCCATTCAAAGCCTTAAACATCTCAATCAGATCACCTTGCCTATTCTCCACATGCTACTCTTTCAAAAACTGAAGACTTTCTTGGTAAGACCACCCTTTTGTTCCCTTCACTAGTCTCATTGCCTTTCTCTGCACTCATTCCATCAGACTCACATCCTTTCTAAAATGAGGCCTTTAGATCTGTATGCAGTACTGAAGATATGGCCTGAATATTTCCTTATACAGCTTGGAGATGGGATAAACATCTTCTTACTTCTGATGCCAAAATTCCTGTATATCATTTAAAAAACCCCATGAGCTGTCCTGGAAGCCTATCTGCACTGCTCAGAGAACTCCATGTCTGATTGCACAATTACTTCCAAAAATTAATGAAATTAAACTTACAAAGTCTCTCCACTCTGTTTCATAGTTTTTCTTTTCTGTTGTATATTTTTTCTATAGATACTTCTGTGGGCATTGTAGTTATAGATGCCAGTTCTTTTGAATTGCATCTGCATTTACCCCCACTCTTTTCCAGACCAGGCTGAACGTATTCCTCACTAGTCAGTATCAATTCACAAGAACCAATTTTTTCTCATCTGTATTTCTTGAAAATTCCAATCTACAGAAATTAAGTTTAATATCAACATGCATTTTCTGTCTTCTCTGCCATCAGCCATGCATGGTTTGAGAAATATAGGTTGTAATACTTTTCCTGCTGTAATACCTTTTATGGGATTTTCATGGCGGGCCTCAACTGACAGGAGTAGCCCCCCCACCCCCACGAGTTATTCTAGGTTTTATGCAAATTGACAGATAAATGCTTACGTTACAGTCATCATATGGAATGAATCATTGAGGTGTGTGGCAGAGAAGTAAAATGCATGGGATGCATATAAAATTTCAGGTGATGCGCAAGCTATGTTAGATATAAACTAGTGTGCTTGTTTGTTTGTGGGTTTTACGGTGCAAGGGCAACATGGCCATAATGCACCTAAATATGGTAAAGTTCAGTGCTCTGTTTTTTATCAATATGGATTTTCAGTTGAAGTTTGGAGTACCTTATAGAGTTTTATCTGTTTGAGGAAATTAAAAATTTGGCCACATGTGGCATATCTGCTAGAAGCGAAAGAAGTGTTCGTCATGGAAAATGAAGAAAATAACTTGTCAATCATTATTGTATTTGGGCAATCAGTAAGTACATGTTGTACAGAGAGTTGGGTGTTGCAGTTTGTGCACTGTGGTAGATTAGTGCCTGCAAGGAGATAAAGATGTGTTAGGTTTATATAGCCTATTCATAGTCAGGCTAATTCTACTTCTTCATGCCTGTTCTCACGTTTACTCGACTTCCAAGTTTTGAGATCTTTCTTTATGCGGAGTAGATTGTTACCAACTTGACTTTGCCACATGTGTTGCCATTTTTCAAGACATCACTTCTTTATAATTTACTTGTAATCTGATACTGGTATACTAAAGGATTTATCTACAGGATCTGCTGCAGTTTTGGCAGCTGGGTCAGCCGGTTCATTTCCAGCAATTCAACAAAAGAGAACTTGTTGTTTGTTTGTTCTTATTTAATTTCGTCATGGTATTATTATTATTATTATTATTATTATTATTAGCTATATGGTGCAAAGAAGCTTGAGGCTTATGCTGCACCAGCCAAAAAAAAAAAAAAAAAATCCCGAATTAATTGTGAGGGTTTTCCGGTTATTAGGCTGAAATGTGTTTCCCCTTCCATGAAATCTTTAATCATATAAAAAGCATAAATAAAATTTCAGAATCTTCTCTTCATTCCTATTTTATAAGCTTCGTAAACTTGTTTCTCCATATCTCACTTGTGCATGCTGTGTTTGTCGTTATTGATTGCTTATATTTTTTACTGTTTTGAATTTTATAATCCTAAAAAAAAAATGTCGTTGAACAGAAATAGCAATTAGTATGCAAATATTACAGTATTAATTAAGCGATGTACGTAAGCGTACATAGTCTCCGACCAATACAAGGTACCTTGGCAAGATAATAAAGTGCTATATTACCGTAATATTAGTTAAGGCATATGATGCAAGCATATCATATACTTGGATTTCAGGAAAGCCCTTGACACTGCTGCACATGGAAGACCCCCGCACAAATCGGAGAGATATAGCATGAAGGGTAAGTTGCTACAATGGACAAAAGGATGGTTGAGTGGGAGAAGACAGAGGGTGGTAATAAATGGGTGCTGCTCTTCGTGGACTAATGTTATTAGTGGAGTCCCACAGGGTGCGGTGTGGGGTCCTTTGTTGTTTAGTATATTTATCAATGATATTGATGAAGGTATATCATCCTTACTGCGTGACACATTAAGCCAATGTGCCACCTGCGTGCGACTACCGACTTCAAGTCGTCCAACGGCCCACCATCTCAAAGAAATATCTAAAGGACGACTTAACATCCAGAGTACTAGAGATGTGGCTCTCCCACTGAGTAAACAACAAAACAGAAATTAGCATTAGCATTCTTAAAGGCACGTGATGCAAGAACGCAAGCTTATATAGCATCAGCCAAAAAAAAAAACTCTTCTCATTTCGCCCATCCACTCGCTCCAAATGTTTGTCTAGTTCCGCCTTGAATCTATTTAAATTATCAACTTTTACTACGACAGTTTATTCCAGCAATCAATCACCCGCTGGCTAAAGGCAAACTTCCACACATCTACCCTACAACTGTCTTTCCCCCATCAGCATTGAGCATGCCCAAACCATTCAAGGCCCTGTACACCTCAGTCAGATCACCTCGCAGGTGCTAATCTCCAGACAATGTAATTTTAAGTCTTTCTTAAGTCTATTCCAAACCTATATCTACAGGATAACATTTGATACTGTCAAAAGAATACCATGGGCTTTCCTGGCTGCCTATTTACACTGTTCAGGAAAACTTCATATTTGCCTGTTTTGTAACTCCTAGATCCCTTTCCTTCTCTACTGTTTTTAATTCAACCCCACCAAGTGTATAATTGATTTGTGCATTGCTATTCCCCAAATGTAAGACCTTGCATTTACCAACATAAAAACATAGCTGACACTTCTCTGACCATCTTTGAAGTCTGTTCAAGTCATTCTGAAGAGGTGGCAAATGAAGTTTAACATTCAGAGGTGGCAAATGAAGTTTAACATTGACAAATGTAAAGTACTACACATGGGAAACAGCAACCCCAGAGCAACGTATCAACTCTGTGGTACTACACTAACAGTGGTAGAGAATGAAAGGGACTTGGGGGTGATTGTGCAGGCAGATATGAAGTTCTCTGAGCAGTGCAGACGGGCTGCAAGAGTAGCTCATGGAGTATTGTCAATGATATACAGGAATTTTTCCAGCAGGGATAAGGAGGTGATTATTCCATTGTATAAGGCAATGGTCAGGCCACACCTAGAGTACTGTATACAGGTCTGGAGGCCTCATTTCAAGAAGGATGTAGAGCTGCTGGAACGAGTACAGAGAAGGGCAACAAGATTAGTGAATGGAACAAAGGGGTGCTCTTACGAAGAAAGGCTTAAGTTTTGCAAATTACAGTGTCTGGAGACTAGGCACCAGCGAGGTGATCTGATAGAGGTGTATAAAGCCTTGAATGGTTTAAGCATGCTCAATGCTGATGGGATTCTTCCTCTAGCTCAGAAAAATCACCTCAGAGGGCATAAATTCAAATTGAGGAAAGACAGATGTAGGATAGACGTGCGGAAATTTGCCTTTAGCCAGCGGGTGGTTGGTAGGTGGAACAGACTTCCATCCCTTGTCGTGGAAGTTGATAGCCTAAATAAGTTTAAGGCTCAGCTGGACAGGTATTTTGAACGAACAGAGGGGTGAAGAGGAAGTGGTTATTTTTATTTATTTATGTTACTTTTTTTTTTTTTTTTTGGCTGATGCTGCATAAGCTTGCTTTCTTGCATCAAATGCCTCTACTAATGCTAATGCTAATGAAGGTGCACTGTTTAGCACTGATCATTAACAACTCTGCCAATGTTTATATCATCAGCAAATTTTGACATCACCCCTTCTATCCCTTTGTTGATGACATTTATGAAAATGTGAAACAACAGTGTTCCAAGAATATCTGAAGAATATCCATTAATTACAACTCTCTGCCTTCTGCCCTGCAGCTACCCAGAAATCCATCTTAGAAACTTACCAAGCTGTTCAAGCTATACAATAATCTCACATGAGGGACCGAGTGAAATGCTTTGCTACAATCCAAATAAACTATCTCGAAATTATTCCTTAAACTCCATGAGTAACTGTGTCAAAATAGGCTACTAAGTTAGTTAAGCATGATTTTCCTTTAACAAAGCCATGTTGTCTGCTCATGTCATGATGTCATGACATGAGCGGACATGACATGCAGAATGTCATGTCTATCTAAATGGCCCTGAATTGCACTCTTAATCATTGCTTCTAAGATATTTTCTACCACTGAAGTCAGACTAACTGGTCTGTAGTTACCAACTTCACTCCTAAAACACCTATGTATTGGTAATACATTGGCACTTCTTCAATCCAAAGGAATCTCCCATGAGTGCAAAGATGCCCTCATAATTAATCTCAATGGTTCAATAATGCGGTACTTTGCGCTCTCCCTCAAAACTACAGGGTATATGCCATCAACTTTGGGAGCTTTACTTTCCTTTATGCTCAGAAGTTTTTCTAATAAACAGTCATCTCTACTTACAACATCACTAATTTCATATGGCTCAGCCTCACTTGCATATCCTCCTCTCGCCATTGAGGGTCTTACGTCACTAAAGACAAATGCAAAGTACCTGTTCAATTCATCTGCAACATCAGCTGGGTTGTCTAAGACTTTCCCCACACCCTGCGCACAAGGGTTCAATCTGATTCGCCCTTTTTTCCTTGTATTCACATACTTGAAAAATTCCTTTTCCTCATTGTTTGCTCTCTTAACCAATGCTTTCTCATACTCAGCCCTGTCCTCCCTGACCTTATTTGTGGTACTATCACTATTACACTTTGATCTTAGTCAAAAGGGCAAGAAGCAATCGTGGTACTATTACAGATCAACTCGTACCTGTTGTAGGCTTCAGCACTTTTCATTGCTCTATGACTGTCATATGTTATCTTATCTTTTTCTGCTCTATTCGACCAGCCAGCTCAGCAGTAATTCATTTCGGCATCCTCCTCATGTAATATTTTCTTAAAGGTTTGTATGCGTTCATGGCTTCTGTGATTTTTTCTTTAAAAGTATTCAAATACTTGTATGCTTTGCTACAATTATTTGCTACAATTTGAATTATGGATACAAAGTATCCATAATTCAAATATATTTACCATCCCTTGGTAATCCACCCAGTTCACAGATGCCATATAGCGCCTTAAACTGTCAAAGTCCTGTCTTGTTAAAACTCATGTCTTTACCTTTAATTACTGCAACATCTTTCTTCATCTTCCAGCTGATGATTGCATGATCACTTCCTGACAGTAGTTCACGTTCTTTAAGCCCTGTGATGTCATCTGATTCGTTAGTAATGATGAGGTCAAGAATATTCTCACCACTAGTACTTTCTCTAACATTTTGGTATAAGTAGTAATCATCTAGTTTATTTTAAAAAGTTTCTAAATAAACTAGGTTAGTATTAGCAATGGCCACATGGTGCAAGGAAGTCTGTGGCTCATGCTGCATCAGCCAAAAAAAAAAAAAAAAAATATTAATAATAATTATAATAACAAAAAATGAATAAATAAAATATATATATATTTATATATAGAGGCTGGCCTCGATTAACGCAATTAATTCATCCCGCGAGAGCATCGTACAAAACGAAAACGCGTTAATCGAATATAATAATCAATAGGAAAAATTATAATTGGTCCTTGACCTTCTGGAATGTCTATAAAAAATTTTAAAAATACCTTTTAAATAACTTTTTAACTGTATACAATGTAAAATATAATGAAAATAATTATGGAATTTAATGTTTATTGCATAAAACAGCAGTTCCCAAACTGTGCGCCGCGGAATATTTTAAATTTTCGATGGAAGCACAGTGATACTTGACATCTGTTGGACACAGCGCGAGCTACTAGCTTGAGGTAGTTCACAGTTTTAACATTTCTTATTAAGTTGTTTGGACCTAACCTAAATGGAACTGTTAGGTATTTCTTTTGGTCTAGGTGCGCTGTGAAAAAATTATTGAGACACTAAGGGCGCCGTGAACCCAGAAAGTTTGGGAACCTCTGACATAAAGTACACAATGAAGAAATGACTGTTGCGGAAATATTTGAACAGTGTTGACTTTCTCTTTTCATCAATCAATTTCCGATAATCAACAATCTTCTCTGGGTCCTGGCGAAATAAATATCACAGAGAACCTCACATCTTTTGTTTGAGGTTCTCTGCAATATGAAAGATTTCATCTAGTTCTTTTACCATTATCTCCTTCGCGGTAACATTTTCATCTGGCTCATTTAAAAATTAGAATTTTTAAATGCAAGTCTACATTGATTTTATTAGCGGGTGGAACACACCAAGGTGGGCAGCAGGTAAACGTTTGTTTATTGCCTGTCCGACGCGTGGTAAGCTTAGCGTGTGATTCAAATCTTTTTTAACTATCGCATAAAAAAAAAAAATATCGCGTTAACTGGAAATTTGCATTGTGAAAAGTGGTATAATTTTTTCAAATGATGTTACCTGAAACACGCATTATGCAAGGCCTGGCTGTATATATATTTAGCGTTAGCAAATGATGCAAAAAAAAGCAAGCTTATACAGCATCAGCCAAAAAAAAAATAAATAAATAAACACCTCCCATTTCACCTATTCATTCTCTCCAGTAGTTTTTCTAGTTCTTCCTTGAATTTATTTAAATTATCAACTTTCACAACAACAACAGATGGCAGTTTCTTCAAGCAATCAACCACCCACTAGCTAAAGGCAAACTTCCACATATATATTCTGCAACCATCCTTCCTCAATTTGAATTTGTTCCCCTCTCATGTGTGGTCTGAGCAATAGGAAGAATCCCATCAGCACTGAGCCTGCTCAATCCATTCAAAGCCTTAAACAACTCAATCAAATC
The DNA here is from genome assembly GCF_048544385.1 of Mastigoproctus giganteus. Taxonomy (NCBI): domain Eukaryota; kingdom Metazoa; phylum Arthropoda; class Arachnida; order Uropygi; family Thelyphonidae; genus Mastigoproctus; species Mastigoproctus giganteus. Next base: position 28,162,753 of record NC_143588.1, on the reverse strand, counting down.
ACCTTGCAGGTGCCTAGTCTCCAGATGCTGCAATTTGCAGAACTGAAGACTTTCTTGGTAAGAGCACCTCGTTCTGGTCACCAATCTCATTGCCCTTCTCTGTACTTGTTTTAGCAGTTCCACATCCATCCGGCGTCTCCGTAGCCAGGTGGGAAGGAGCAGCAGTGCGTAGCACACGCTTCTTGATTAGACCGGGGTTCGAGCCCGTCACCACCAAATACGGAGGATGCGGAAAGGTCAAGGGAATGACCACCGCATATTCCCGGAGCAATATGGCCTTAGTTGCTAATGCTCCTAAAAACCAAAAATAATAACAATAACAATAACCACATCCATCCCAAAATGAGACAGCAGACCAGTATGCAGTACTCCAGATGTGGCCTGACCATTGCCTTTACAATGGGATAATCACCTCCTGGTCCCAGTAGCCTAGTTAGCAAGAGCTCTAGGCTGTACTGAGTGGAGTGTGTGGGGTTCAAGACCACCTGTTGGTAGTCATGAATATCCTCCTCAGTATCTTGAGTTGGTCAGTCTCAAGGCCAGGTGCTATTAGCAAGTCAAATCCAAGGATCCTGACTAGAAATGCATTCAAAATAAATGACCTTCTTATCCTGGCTAGCAAAATTCATTGACAAAACTCCACGAGCTCTCCTGGCAACCTGTCTGCATTGCTCAGAGAACTTCATATCTGACTTCACAATTACTACTTTTCCCCTACCCACTCTGGGTAGTGGAAAATAACCGAAACATGGTACTAAGTACTATAGGTTCTAATACCTCTCGTGTTTGGGGTTCACATAAAAAAAAAAAAAAAAAAACCACACAGTTAATACATTGCGCTGGATTACTGCTACTCCTTTTGCATTTGTCAATGTTAAACTTCAGTTGCCACTTCTCAGCCCATTTGCCCAACTTATCTAGATCCAGTTGGAGTAGCATACTGTCTTTATTGTTGACCAACCTGCCAACCTTTGTATCATCTGGAAACTTGGACATTAAACCTGATATACCTTCACCAATATCATTGATAAATATACAAAACAACAGTGGGCCCAACACCGAACCCTGGTGAACTCCACTAATAACATTTGTCCATGAAAAGCAGTGACCATTGATTACCACAGTCTGTCGTCTCCCACTCAACCATCCCTTTATCCATTGTAGCAACTTACCCTTAATGCCATACCTCTCCAATTTGTACAGCAGTCTTCCATGTGAAACAGTATCAAAAGCTTTCCTGAAATCCAAGTATATGATATCAAAATTATTTTTGGGATTCAGTTCCTTTGTGACCACATCATAGTATCCAATCAAATTGGTCAGACAAGACCTCCCTTTAACAAACCTATGCTCTATCTTAACTATTACTGCAGTCTTGTGTAGATGATCCTGCAATGCTTCTTTATCCAGTTATTTCATTATTTTTCCCGGAATGCAAGTTAAACTAATAGGCCTATAAAAGACCTTTTAGTTAAAAATAATAAGAATAAAAATAAAACAATAATAATAAGAAGAAAATTTTGAAAAAATAATAATAATTAATAAGAGAAAAGGAAATGGACAAGCAATGCATTTCCTTCCATAGGTAATTATCCAGCTGACCTTTGAATTTCCCCAAACTGTCAGCCTCTACCACACCCGTGTAGATAACTTATTCCAGTAATTTATAACTCGCTGGCTAAAATAAAACTTCCTACAATCCAGTCTAAACATCTTCCCCCATAACTTTAAATTATGGTCCCTAGTTCTAGAATAATTTATAATCGTTAAAATTTCAACCTCATTCATTTTTCTCAAGCCTCTCAGAGCCTTAAAACACCTCAATCAAGTCTCCTCCAAGGTGCCTAGTTTCCAAGCTCTCCAACCCACATATTCGAAGTCCTTATATGGATACCCTTTTGCCTATCTCACCAGACGAGTTACCTGTCTTTGGACCCTTTCAAAAAGCACAATGTCTTTCTTTATGTGTGGTCTCCATTCTTGAACACAGTAGTCCAAGTTTGGTCTAACAGTAGCCTTATATAATGTCCTTATCTCTACTAGCAATTGTTCGATAAATCATTGATAGGACACCATGGGCCCTCCTTGCAACCAGTCTACAATACTTGGAGAACTTTATTATATCTGACCGTATCGTAATACCAAAGTCCCTTTCTTCCACCACTGGCTTTAGTTCAACTCCGCCAAGTGTATAAGTTATTTTGGGATTACTGTTACCTTACACTTTGCTGGATTAAAGCATAGCTGCTATTTTTCTGACCATCCCTGAAGTCTATCTAGGTCATTCTGAAGAAGCTCTGCTTGGTGGTGATCATTAACTACTCTACCAATCTTTACGTTATCTGAAAATTTAGATATCATGCCCTCTATCCCTTCATCAATGTCATTTATAAAAATCAAAAACAACAGTGGTCCTAATACTCTCCTTGGGGAACCCCACTGCTTACATCAACCCAATCTGAGGAATAACAATTTTATATTAACCATTATAACCATAACAGATAATTTTTCCCTGTGCATGTTTCCTTCCCACTTATTCCAGTCAATCTGAGGCAGATTTAAAGTCAGCCATAATAAGACATTCACACTTGCTTTCCCATTCCATCTGCATGCAAAGACTCTTGTCATATTTTTCACATTCTGGTGTGTAGATTACTCCTACTCATTGTTCCTTTTCTTTTGACTAACTCATACCACACAGATTCTATGCTGGCAGATGTAATTCAGACTCAGCAAAAGCTCTTTTCATGCTCAGGCTGTTTTTGATAAGAAACATGACCCTTCGACCACTTCTGTCTTCCCTATCTTTCCTTAATACATTATACTTACCATAGTGGAACTCATCAACACCAATTTCCAGGTGGCACCACCTTTCTGTTAGCCCTATTATATTAGCGTTATATTGTCCTAACCAGGAGTTCAAATTCAGCCATTTTATTGACGACACTCTTGACATTACTGTAGACACAGTTGAGATGAAGTCATCTGCTATAGTTTACCGCCCTGATACACCCCTTGAAATTATTTAGGTTTGTATCCCAAGCTATATCTTCCTTCTAATTTGAAACATTGCTACCCTCAGAACATTTTATCAACATCGGCTGTTGTAGCAACAATCAAGAATTTATGAGGTGAGTGCAAGCATCACTTTGATCCATATCATCGGATAAATGCAGATCTAAATTGCCTTCCCCCCCCCCCCCCCAACTAGCAGTTTCCTTAACCCTTTGGGTATCGTATCCTCAATGATACTGACAAAAATCCCTGCACTGGGGCCATGCTTATTAAACTTTCCCCTCTAGAGCCTTGAAGATTCTCTCAAGTCTTGAGTTAATCCACAAGGCTTTCAGCATATAGTCTCTCCTATTGTGTCTGGGCAGAATTGCAGACACATGAACATTCTAACCTAACTCACGGAATTTTTTAATGATAATAGTCCTGTATTCCTCCAGCATATGGTCATGTCATGTACGTTTAATATTGTTAATCTCCACATGAATAATAATTCTCTCTCTACCTCCCTTATCAGTTGTTGGCCAAAGTTGGGAAAGTGGTGGCCAAAGCAGTTTTTCTTACTTAGCATTGAATGAACTAAGTTTTCTAAGAGTCTGGGCAGTGGCAAGCACTTTCAATAAACAGCAATGTATTCTCTACTGGAGCAGGTTGTTTTATTTAGAGTAATGCAATACCAGGACAACTTGTGGTAAAGGCAGCTCCACAATATGAGATAAGTGCACTAAGTAGAAACTTAGGTTGTTCAATGCTACACAAGAAAACAGGTTTGGCCAACACTTACAGTAATGTTTTGAAGTACACGTAACACTGATTACTTAATTTACTTAGGCTAATAAAATTTTATGTTAGAAAGCCTTAAACTATTAAAAATTCAAACTATAACATTATTTAGCAAAAATATATCATTACTATTTCAAGTAATACTGGTACTGGTAGTTATATGAAACTTGTAACAGTGTAAGCAGAATCAGCAGAGGATTATAAATTATAAATTATAGCACTACTTACGTGGTTTAATAATTTAACTTGTCATGTAGATCGTAATGTATGACAATAATATTCATAGAGATATTAGAATTGGTGATTTGGCATAGATAGCTAGCATGAGAGTTCGAACCATGTGGGTAGCAATAGATAGTTAAATTGATTATCTATTATAACTACTTCGGTTTTACAATTGTAATTTTTTAAATTAATACATGTAATGACTTAGATTTGACAAACGGAACTTATACCTTAATACATATAACAATATATATATATATACAACTATACATATATAAATGTAATATACTTTAATATGTATAACTTGATAGGGGATATGAAATTCATATAACGTGTGTGTGTGTGTGTGTGTGTGTGTATATATATATATATATATATATATATAGAGAGAGAGAGAGAGAGAGAGAGAGAGAGAGTGTGTGTTATAACTGCATTGGGAAGAAAGTTTAGTGTTATATTTTTAATTGTATTGGAATTGAAATTGAATCGAAATCATGCCTCAGACCAGAGCAGCAAAAGGCTCAAGCTAGTGGGAGTGCTGTGGCTCAGGGGATAACTGAGGTGGGTGTTTGTCCTTTGAATCACAGCCTTTTGAAATGTACTGCTTTGATGTTTGTGGAGCAATCAGGAACAGGATATGATATTGCCAAGGGGAATGTCTTTGTGTGAGCTCGACATAAGGAGCGTGAGGAAATCAGTCAGCACTGACCATTATTATGGGCCTATATGAGAGCTTGAAGAATAGAGTAGATGCCCTCGAAGAATTTAAATTGGGGGAACCATCTCAGCTGCCCACATCGATGCCAGAGCCTGCCCTTGATCATCAGGCAACATAGCAGCAACATTCTGGGCAGAATGCGCTGGTCCTGCAGGAGCTAGTTATTGTCGGTGACTCTATTGTCAGGGAGACGGGAAATATATTGTGAAAAAAAGGATAGCTGGAATAGGAGCAGGGTGTGTCTTCCAGGGGCAAAAGTTGATGATGTTGTAGAGCAGATATCATCTTTCAAGGGCACAAATGGTGATATTGTTGTACATGTTGGCACTAATGACATTAAGAGTAGGAAATCTGCAGACTTAACAAGTACAGGTCAATATTAAAAAAAAAACCATGAGTTAGGGTTGAATTTGAAAGTGTCTGCAATTCTGCCCTGACACGATAGGAGGGACTATATGATGAGAGCCTTGTCAATCAATTGGCACTGGAGAGATTGTGCATGGCTCATGGTGTAGAATTTTTCCCAGCCTGGGTAAAAGGAAGGGTTTTGCTTTCATAAAAGTGACTACAGTGGTCTGAGAAAATTTTAATTTCTATACAGTGGAATCAACTGATGTTTCCAACAGCAAATTCTAAATGGGAAGCATTCAAAGAATTAAGCTTGGGAGCTACTAGGCTTTTAATGCCAACTAAGAAATATTGTTCAAGGTTTAGGCCTAAATGGATGTCAAATGAACTAATGAGACATGTGCAGAGAAGAAAAATGCATGGGGTACATATTAACATTAATATTAACAGGTGACAGCAAAGCCTATGGTAGATATAAGCTGGTCTGCAATCAAGGTACAATGGAGGTCAGGCAGGCAAAGGGAGATACTGAGAAATCTTTGGCAAAGGATGCAAAGCAAAACAGCAAAAAGTTCTTTACTTATGTATATTCTAGAAGGAAGGGGATGAATCACATTGGTATGCTTGATTTCGATTGTTCAACTGTTGATGATCCCACTCAGGCTGCAAACAAACTGAATGATTATTTTGCATCTATATTTATACATGAGGAGTTATTCAGGGAGGGGAATGCCAGAGGTGTATTTAACTCTGGCAGTGAATTAAATGATTTTGTAATAACTCAAAGCAAAGTGGAGGAGAAATTGTTGAAGATAAACATAAGGAAGGTACTGAGATGCATGGGATCTATCCAGTTATATTAAAGGAGGTAGCAAAGGAAGTAAGCAAACAGCCATAATTTTGGGAGGTTCCTTGGACTCAGGGGAGGTACTCATGGACTGGAGATGTGCAAATGTGACCCTGATTCATAATGGAGGATTAAAGCATAACACAAGTAAGTACAGACCTGTTAGTTTAACTTCTGTACTGGGAAAGTAATGGAGGCTCTGGTTAGAGAAGCACTACTGGATCATCTAGACAAGACTTCAGTTACAGTTCAGACACAGCATGGGTTTGTTAAGGGGAAGCCTTGTATGACCAATTTGATTGAATACTAAGATGTGGTCACAAAAGAACTGGATGCAAAGAATAATTTTGTTATCATATACTTGGATCTTAGGAAGGCTTTTGATACTGTTACACATGGAAGACTGCTGCACAAATTGGAGCAGTGTGACATTGGAGGCAAATTGCTGCTATGGATAAAGGGATGGTTGAGTGGAAGAAGACAGATAGTGGTAATCAATGGACACTGCTCTCTTTGTGGACTAATGTTATTAGTGGAGTTCCCCAGAGTTCAGTGTTTGGTTCATTGTTGTTTTCTGTATTTATAAATGATATTGATGATGGTATATCAAGCTTAATGTCCAAGTTTGCAGATGATACGAAGGTTGACAGTCTTGTTAATGACACTAATGACAGTACGCTACTGCAACAGGATCTAGAAAAGTTGAGCAGATGGGCTGAGAGGTGGCAACTGAAATTTAATGTGAAAAATGTAAAGTACTGCATATGGGTAGCAGAGTAATGTAGCAACTGTGTGGTACGACATTGAGGGTGGTAAAGAATGAAAATGACCTGGTGTAATTGTGCAGTCAGATATGAAATTTTCTGAGCAATGCAAATGGTTTGAAAGAGAAGCTCAAGGTGTCTTGTCAATGATATACAGGAATTTTTCTAGCAGGGAAAAGGAGGTGATTATCCACTTATACAAGTGGATAATCATCTCCACTTATACAAGTATAAGGTAATGGTCAAGCCACATCTTGAGTACTGCATACAGGTCTGGAGGCCTCATTTCAGGAAGGATGTAGAGCTGTTGGAACAAGTACAGAGAAGGGCAACAAGAATTAGTGAATGGAATCATAAGGCCTCGAATTGTTTGAGCATGATCAGTGCTAATGGGATACTTCCTCTTGTCCAGATTAATCACCTTAAAGGATATAAATTGAAATTGAGGAAACAAGGTTGTAGAATAGATGTGCGGAAGTTTGCCTTTAGCCAGCAGGTGGTTGATTGCTGGAACAAGCTTCCACCTTGAATGGGTTCAGCACGCTGAATTCTGATGGGATCCTTCCACTTGTTCAGATTACAAACCTAAAGGGGCATAAATTCTAATTAAGAAAGGACAGATGTAGAATAGATGTGCGGAAATTTGCCTTTAGCCAACGGGTGGTTAATTGCTGGAACAAACTTCCGTCTGTCGTTGTGAAAGTTGATAGGTTGAATAAATTTAAGGAGGAACTGGACAGGCATTTGGAGGGAATGGTGTGATTTTTTTTTTTTTTTTGGCTGATGTTGCATAAGCTCATACATTTGCTTTCTTGCATCACATGCCACTACTACTACTACCTTTCATTGTAGAAGTTGACAGCTTAAATTAATTTAAGGCAGAACTAGACAAACATTTGAAGCGAATGGATGGGTGAAATGGGAAGTTTCTTTTTTCTTTTTTTTTTTTCTGATGCTGTATAAGCTTGATTTCTTGCATCATATTGGTGCATAATGGCCTTTAGCTGCCATTTTGCTGTAAACCATACAACAACTTGCATCATATACTAATGCTTAGTGTTAAGGTACACCAATGTTTGTTTCTTGATTAGACCGGGGTTCGAGCCCGTCACCACCAAATACGGAGGATGCGGAAAGGTCAGGGAATGACCACCGCATATCCCGGAGCAATATGGCCTTAGTTGCTAATGCTCCTAAAAACCAAATAACAAACAAACAACAAAACAACACCAATGTTTGTACGTTAGACATCATTATAACATCTTGTAAAGGCGTTTTCGTAGCCAGGTGGGAAGGAGCAGCAGTGCATAACACACGCTTCTTGATTAGACCTGGGTTCGAGCCCGTCACCACCAAATACGGAGGATGCGGAAAGGTCAGGGAATAACCACCGCATATCCCGGAGCAATATGGCCTTAGTTGCTAATGCTCCTAAAAACCAAACAACAACAACATCTTGTAATATGAAATCTTTTACAATATGTTGTCTTCCTCTTTCACTCAGTTGAGTGTCACCAGCTATATGGGATTGTTTTGAAGCTTATTGGCCTCTTATCAGTAGGCTGGATAGGTACATGAGTTATAAGGAGCTGACATCCCAGTTGTGACTTATTTATGTAATATGAGAGATGCAAAACATGTGATTCTTAGAATAATAAAATTTTAGGACAGAAACCCTCACACTATGACATTATTTAGTGCAACTGCATTATTACTACATAGTTGAATCTTTAAGCAGACTTCTCTAATGGGGAGCGTTATTTGAAATCTAAGAGGAAGGAAATTTGTTATGAAGGATTTCACCTTATGAGATGTCATAATAATGATTCCTGATGTACAAACTTCAGTTTGGCTTAAAAATTCTAGCAAGAGGTCCAGTGACATCACAATATCCAATAAAATGTGTCACCTGCATTGCACAGTTTTAAATTACCTGTATGAAAAGTCAGTAAAAGTAGTTCTTCATTTATCAGCACAACACTAAAAAAAGTATTTGTAGTTAGTCCACATTACCAAAGACAGCACAGGGATCACAGCAGAGGAGGATCAGGGACAGAGATGTGCATGTCAAGGAAACACGATTGATTTTTGCATCTCTGTCCCTGTATTCCATATTGCAAAGTCATGTATGAGCATGTGAAAGAACAGAAACTGATCAACATGTGAAGACAGCTGAGGTGCAAGCAGATAATTCGAGTTGTGCTGACAACAGGATTCTCCAAAAACGCACATCTCGAATTGTGGTGCAGAAATCTGGCTGATGATCATTTTAACAGTTATGACAAGACTTTTTATTTACTCCTTAACTTTAGTGATTAAAGAATTCATAGGTACACACATTTTTGTTTTATACATCATATATATATAAATAACAACATATAAAATTGGCTATTTTAACATATTATCGACTTGCATTTAAAATTCACCTACCTAGAATAAATGGCATAAGGGGTATGTTTGCAACCACATAGTGGTAACTTCAAAAGCCATTCTTGGCCTTTTTGGTTCAGCTGAAATACAGTAAGGAGGTGTGCTACTAACATTGGTGTAAATGTCATATTTTTTTCATTTAATTGGATTACTGTCTCTGGGACCAATGGCCCTTTATACCAGTTTTCAACAAAAAATTCTATGCCTTCCTAATGTTAATATTATATTAATATTTTATTTTAATAAGTGGCATATTCTTCTTCTTTAGAAGCCATCCATTATATTTTACCATCGTGTAAAACTGGTATTGGGTTAATAGAAACAAATAGCAGTGTTACTAATTACTTATACATTGATAGCTGTTGGTTCCTGTTCAGTGCCTATCAATATATATGGGAAGTAATTAGCACTTATTTATTTAGTTTTATTTCATGCTTTTATGTAGTATTTTATTTTATCTTATTTCATGCTTTTATTTATTTAATTAATTTAACTCCATATGTTGTCCTAATAAAATGCAATTTGCAGCTAGCTTTTACACAGTATGACATTAGTTACTGGTTGATACTCGAACATATTTAAAGACATAACAGCATTCTAATAAAATTGCACAAATATATATTGTAATTACATAATGTTTAATTAAACAGTGGCACCATATGATAGATGAAAGTTGATCTGTAGCCGGGTTGCAAGGGAGGTTGGGCAGGCGAAGGCGGATTGTGAGAGGTCTTTGGCGGCTGATGCAGGGAAAAACAGCAAATAGTTCTTTATTTGTGTGAACTCTTGAAGGAGGGGGATGAATCAGATTGATCCACTTGATATCAATGGTTCAACTGTTGATGATCCTGTTCAGGTGGCTAACAAGATAAATGAATGTTTTGCATCGGCATTCACACATGGGGAGTTGTTCAGCGAGGGGAGTGCCAGAGGTGTGTTCGGCTCTGGCAGTGGGCTGGATGGTCTTGTGGTGACTGAGAGTGGGGTGGAGAAGAGATTGTTGGGGATAAACACGGGAAAAGCACCTGGGGTGGATGGGATCTGTCCAGTTCTATTGGGGGAGGCAGCGGGAGGAAGTGGGCGGACCCTTGGCCATAATTGTGGGGGGTTTCCTTGGATTCGGGGGGATGCCCATGGACTGGAGATGTGCGGGTGTGACCCCAATTCACAAAGGAGGATCAAAGGCTGACACAATGAATTATAGACCTGTGAGTTTAACTTCTGTTCCAGGGGAATTGGTGGAGGCACTGGTTAGGGAAGCACTGCGGGATCATCTAGACAAGACTTCAGTTGTAGCTTGGACACGGCATGGTTTTGTTAAGGGGAGGTCTTGCCTGACCAGTTTGATTGGATACTGTGATGCGGCCACAAAAGAGCTGGATGCAGGGAATAACTTTGATATTATATACTTGGACCTTAGAGGGGCTTTTGATACTGTTGCACATGGAAGACTGCTGCACAAAGTGTGGCATTGGAGGCAAATTGCTGCTATGGATAAAGGGGTGGTTGAGGGGGAAAAGACAGAGAGTGGTAATCAGTGGACACTGCTCATCATGGGCTGATGTTATTAGTGGAGTCCCTCAGTCTCTTCCATCATGCAGTATGATTGATGACTTTTGAGGTTTGATGAACGTCGTGGCGAGATCCAATATTCCTTACATCTCGAGGGTACAGCTCTAAAACGCAAGCTGGCCGCTAATTAGTACACTGGACCGAACGTATTAGTAACTCTCTAGGAGGCTTCTGGATCAGCTAGTGTATAATCTTGCTACCTCTACTCTGCCAGATAGTGATTGGAGGGAATCCGAGTAATGTGTATACGGGGAGCATTGTCGAGGCCACGTTATGTCAAGGATCTGTGTATATTCTTACCACGTGTAGGCCATATCCAAAAATTTCATTACTTCATACAGCATGTCCCACCCACTTCTTCATACTATTGAATACACCATGAATTGTCAAACTAATAGAGCAAGCTTATCTGTGAAAAGATCTAAACCTCCCAAGCACTTCCTAATTCATTTCACAAATATACGTGGTCTCAATTCTAATCTCAACGATGTCCATTTCCACTTGCAGTCTGCCAAACCCCATGCACTTTTTCTGACAGAATCTCAGTTATCGGTTGATTCAACTACTGCTCATCTCAGATGCCCAAATTATTTGCAGTATGATTCCTTTCGCCTCAAAGGTGGTACTTGTGCATATGTCTGTTCTGATATTCCCTGTCAGAGACTTGGCAATTTGGAATCTCCTCTCTTTGATCTCTGGCTTAAAATCTCTCTACCTCATTGTGTCAAATTCATCTGTTGCCTCTACCGTTCTCCCAACTCCAATAATCACTTTGAGCTCTTTGACTTCCTTTCTTTGCAACTTGACTTTCTCCAGTCCAACTTTCATAACAGTGAGGTAATTTTCCTTGGTGATTTTAATGTTCACAACTCCAGCTAGCTTCCGTTTTCTAGTCACACCGACCCAGCAGGTCGAGATGCTGAGGTTTTTATAATTACTAATGACCTTGCACAGATTGTTCATTTACCTACAAGAATACCAGACAATCCTAATCATACAGCCAATACGTTTGATCTTTTTCTCACAAACAACCCTTCTAAGTACACGGTCGAAGTGAGAGGTCCTTTAGGCACTTCAGATTACAACTTGGTGATTGTCTCTTCTCCGATGGAACCTTTATCTCATGGCTATTCCCAACCTTGTGTTGTTTGGCATTACAAGAATGCAAAATGGGATGACCTGCAAGACTTCTTTTCTTCTTTTCCTTGGTTGGATTACTGTTTCAAAACTTCTGATGTCAGCATTTTCTCAGATCGTGGCAGTGAAATTATTCTTGCAGGAATGGAATCCTTTATCCCACACTCCACTTTAAAATATCCTCCTTTATCTAAACCTTGGTTTTCCAATAAATGTGCTAAGGCTGTTCAAGAGAAGAATGTTGCATATCGTAATTGGCTTGTTTCTAATTCTCCAGTTTCATTTTCTGCCTACACCAAAGCTCGCAACAATTGTAAAGCAGTTATTAATCAGTCCAAACTAGAGTTTGGACAGGCTAAGAGTAGAAAACTTGCTTCTTGCCCTAATGGGAGCTGAGCATTCTGGTCTCTTGCCAAAGCTATTGGCCGCAACTTTTGCCCATCTCTGCTCCCACCTCTGTCCAAACCAGATGGTTCTATTGTCACTTCAGCCAAGGATAAAGCTGACCTGCTAGCATCCCAATTTTCTTCCAGCTCATGTATTGATGATCTTGGTAAAACACCTTCCACCATTCCCAACACGCTCCATTCAATGCCTCCTGTGGTCTTCCGTCAAAAGGAAATCAGAAGGAGTTTGATGAATCTTGATGCTAAGAAAGCTCCAGGTCCTGATGGTATTTCTCCACTTGTTCTCAAAACCTGTGCTCCTGAACTTATTCCTATTCTTTGCCGCCTTTTTTCACTCTCTTATTCCAAAGGTGTTTTTCCTTCTGCTTGGAAATTTGCTCATATCCAGCCAGTCCCTAAAAAGGGTGACAAATCCCTCCCATCTAATTATCGTCCCATTGCAATTACCTCTACTCTTTCTAAAGTAATGGAGAAATCAATTAACTGCCAACTCTTAAACTACCTAGAAACCTTCCATCTGATCAACGATCGCCAGTATGGATTCCGTCAGTGTCGATCCACTGGTTATATTTTGGCTTATGTTACCCATTTATGGACTAATTCAAAGGTTCAGTGACATCTCAAAGACTCTTGACATCTCAAAGGCTTTCGATCGTGTTTGGCATAAAGGTCTTCTTAACAAGCTTTCATCTTATGGTTTGCCAACTGTTTTTTGTTATTGGTTACCCAGTTTTCTCTCTGATCGCTCACTGATGGTGATGGTAGATGGCTCTCTGTCTTCTAACTTCTCCACTAATGCTAGTGTCCCCCAAGGTTCAGTTCTTTCCCCCACTCTTTTCCTCTTGTATATTAATGACCTTCTTCCATTGACTGGAAATCCTATGCATAGTTTTGCTGATGATAGCACATTCCATTCCACTTTCCATTTTGAGAAACCTTGTCCTGTTCAATCAGCTTCAACTTCTCGAAAACCTGCTACCAATTCCTTAAATGCCGATCTTAAAGTAATTCTCCAGTGAGGCAAAGACAACCTAGTTGATTTCAACCCTTCTAAAACTCAGTCTTGTCTTATATCTCGCAAAAAGGATTCTTCTGCTCCTAGGCTCATCTTTAGTTACACTACGATTTCTAGGCAAAACGATATATCTTTTTTGGGGATTACCCTGACTTCTAATCTCTCTTGGCACAAGCACATTAGAAATATTGCTTCCTCTGCATCTAAAAAACTTGGTTTTCTCTTTCGCTCTCGGCGTTACTTATCTTCCAAACAACTGCTCACTCTGTATAAATCGCAAAACTGCCCTGCCATGGAATATTGTTCCCACATCTGGGGTGGTGTCCCCAAAACCTCTGTCAGGCTTCTTGATTCCATTCAGAAGAGGGCAGTTAGGTTAATTAATGATTCATCTCTAATAGAGTCTCTCCACTTGCTTTCTCATAGACGTACTGTTTCTGCTGCATGCCTCTTCTACAAATACTTCCATGGGCTCTGTTCTTCTGAATTGGCTTCTATAATTCCTGTTCTCTCTCTTTCAAAACAGTCCAAACACGTGCCACCACCAGCCAACATCCATTTACTGTCCAACTTCAAACTCACAGAACCAACTTTTCATCTTCCTCGTTTATTCATTCAACTGCCGTCTTCTGGAACAACCTTCATTCATACATATTTCCTGAAAATTACAGTCTACAGAAGTTCAAGTCCAGTGTCAACAAATATCTTCTTTTGTCTTCTCATCCTCCAACCCAAGCATGGTACTAAGCACTATAGGTTCTATTATCTCTCGTGTTTGGGGTTCACATAATAAAAAAAATAAATAAAAAAAAAAGGGGTTCGGTGGTGTTGGGTCCATTATTGTTTTCTGTATTTATGAATAATATTGATGATGATATATCAGCTTAGTGTCCAAGTTTGGAGACGATTTGAAGGTTGGCAGGGTTGTTAAGGACACTACTGATGCTATGCAGCTGCAACAGGATCTGGAAGGGTTGAGCAGATGGGCTGGGAGGTGGCAAATTGGGTTTGACATGGACAAATGTAAGGTGCTACATATGGAAAACAGCAACCGCAGAGCAACGTATCAGCTCTGTGGTGCTACACTGACAGTGGTGGAGAATGAAAGGGACCTGGGGGTGATTGTGCAGGCAGATGTGGGGTTCTCTGAGCGGTGCAGACGGGCTGCAAGAGTAGCTCGTGGTGTCGTCAATAATATACAGGAATTTTTCTAGCAGGGATAAGGAGGTAATTATTCCCTTCTATAAGGCAATGGTCTGGCCGCACCTTGAGTACTGTATACAGGTCTGGAGGCCTCATTTCAAGAAGGATGTAGAGCTGCTGGAACGAGTACGGAGAAGGGCAGCAGGATTGGTGAATGGAACAAAGGGTTGCTCTTACGAAGAAAGGCTTAAGTTTTGCAAATTACAGTGTCTGGAGACTAGGCACTAGTGAGGTGATCTGATAGAGGTGTATAAAGCCTTGAATGGTCTGAGCATGCTCAATGCTGATGGGATTCTTCCTCTTGCTCAGAATAATCACCTTGAGAGGGCATAAATTCAAATTGAGGAAAGACAGATGTAGTATAGATGTGCGGAAATTTGCCCTTAGCCAGCAGGTAGTTGGTTGGTGGAATTGACTTCCATCCCTTGTTGTGGAAGTTGATAACCTAAATAAATTTAAGGCTCAGCTGGACAGGTATTTAGAACGAACGGAGGGGTGAAGTGGAAGGGTTTTTTTTTTTTTTTTTTGGCTGATGACTGCATAAGCTTGCTTTCTTGCATCATATGCCTATGCTAATGCTAATCAGAAATCATCAGTAGGAATATTTTATGATAAAAATTATTACAATAATATGCTTACAAATATATATAACAACCTATATATATAATCATTTATTATTATTTTTTAAGATATCAACAGCTACAGAGCAAACCACTTGTTCGCCAGAAATCTGATACTTCATTTGATCGAGAAAGGCCATTTGTTACAACAAAGAGAGCACATCAGCTGGCACGAGAACAGATAGCAACTAATGGTGCTTCACCACATCAAATAATAGCTTCATCTGTAGTTTATAGCAATATATATCCTTATGGTTCAGGAAAGGCACATACACCTGAGCGGGAAGGGCTCTTAACAACAGTTGGTAATACAATTAAACCGATATCTAGTACCTCACCAGAACCTGCTTCTGTTAGCCCAGGTACTGTTGTGATTATTATTTTCATTTACTTGAATTAGATTTTCAGTTTTGAATTTTGACAGTATTGAATGTTTCTTATAATTAATATCTCTTTTGCAATTTACATGTGTATATACTATTTTTTTAGTTTACAGTTATATATATATAAAATTATATATTTATATGTATATACTATTTTTTATAAATATATATATAAATTTATATGTATGTACATATGTAATACTATTTTTTGTTTACAGTTATATATATATATATATTAATTTATATATTTATATGCCAAAGGTAAAGAAAGCCATCACGAGAACCTCGGCTAACTTCAGGAAAATTGCTAGACAAACTGGTTTGTCACTACCACAGTTTCTCCCTGCATTCTCAATAAACAGATAGTGCATGTTATCGGCAGTGGAAGTCGAGAACGATATATTGATTGACATGTAACCGTGACAGATGATAGTGACATTATAGCGTTAAGTGATGGATTGATGTTATGATATATATATATATATATATATATTAGATAGTATGAATCAGAGCTGTAATACTCAATATGTTCTACGTTGATAATAATATTAGTAAATTAATAAGAGGAGTTTACCTCAATATAGTACGTGGAACACTTCCGTATGATACCCTCCAGAAATTAGAACGGAAAAAACGAAAAAATCGACAACTTACCGGTACATTAAAGTAAAATATAAATAATTAAAGTAAAATATAAATAATTAAATAATCAATTTAACACAATTCAAAATCAATTCAAAACAATTAAAATTCAAATTAACGCAATTAAAAGAATTAACGAAAATATTCAAAACGATTTTCCTTCCTGAAGCTGACAATGCTTTTCGACCGACTGTCGTGATCACAGGAATGAAAATTACCGAATCAGGATAAACCTGCAACTTAAATAGTGATTATATGTCTTCGCGCATGCGCGTAAAGGTTCACGCATCGGAGATCAAATGTGGCCGCCGAACATTAACAGAATTCTCGTGTAATTTAATTTCAACGGTTTCTGCAATTAATAGTCGCGTATAATTACGTTGAATGTTAAGTATTTTGGCCTCGTTAAATAAAAAAGTATGTTTTTCGTTAATGGCATGAAAGGCTAATTCTGACGCTGCTGACCGAGAAGCACGAACTGAGGCTTCGTGTTGATTTACACGAATATTAAGAGAAAACCGCGTCGAACCCTGGTAAGACGAGTCGCAAGAAATGTTGTATACTAGATCATTAATTTGTGTTGCGAACGCGGAATTTTTTCCGCGTTCGCAACACAAATTTTTTCGATTTTTTCGTTTTTTCCGTTCTAATTTCTGGAGGGTATCATACGGAAGTGTTCCACGTACTATATTGAGGTAAACTCCTCTTATAAATTTACTAATATATATATATATATATAAAGAATCTTTCTTTCTTTTCTTAGTATTTCCTAACCTAACCTTAAAGGTTAGGTTAGGAAATATAAGGAAATAGAATGTATTGATTGGCATGCATATGTGCCAATCAATACATTGTTCTCAACTTCTACTGCCACTACCGATAACGCGCACCATCTGTTTACCGAGAATACAGGGAGAAACTGCAGTAGTAACCAAAAGTAGAAATTCTCAGTCCTAGAAGAACAATCATAGTTAATTTCTTTCAATAAGAAGAGAAGCAGTTTTACCAGAAACATTCCTTTTCTGCATTTCAGAGGCAGAATTCCAAAATGCTGCCTCTGAAATGCAGAGACAGAATTCCAAAATGCTGCCTCTGAAATGCAGAGGCAGAATTCCAAAATGCTGACTAATCGAAATAAGTTCATACCTGCCAACTCTCAGGATTTATGATGTTGACTGCATCTCACCATCATAAGCTGGATATCATCATTCTTCTCTTTCTTGCTTTCTTGGTGATTCCCTTCTTCTCTCTCTCAGGGTAATGTGGAAATTTTTTTTTTTTTTTTTGGCTGGTGCAGCATAAGCCTCAGGCTTCCTTGTACCACATGGCTAATAATAATAACATAGTTTTCCTCCATTTTGGGGGGAGGACTCAGCTGTGCCATTATATCTGGAATGTTTAAAATAAAAAGTCTACAAATTTTTCAATTTCCATTAAAAAATTGGCCCCAAGTTTGCTATTCTATTTTGCATAAATTATGCGGTGCACAGAAAAAACTTGCCTTGTTCTCTGTTGCATATAGCCTATCAGTGAGCTTAATGGTGAGTTCTGCTTTTTGGAGACAACTGTGACTTCCTGAAAAGTATCGGTTATGTTTATCAGTGGCAAAATCACCTTTAAATGTATGCTGTCCTTCTGCTTACATGTGTAAGGCACATCACATGTGTGATACCAGCTCAACCACACATGTAGCTACAAAAGTGTAGCTTTGTAATGTAGCATTGAAAAAAGATTAGAGAGAAACAAACAAATTATTCAGAAAGCAATAGAAATGACTTTATTAAATTACCTACGTTACTTTATTAAGTAATCTAAAATTATAATATGTAATTTTTGGTTAAAAATATATTACGTTTTAATACATCTTTAATGGGCATTATATTATTATTTATATTTAATTAAAAAACTATTTGAACTTATGAAACTGGCTCTGTCACTTCCAACTTTGCAGAACAAGCAGTTGTATGCTGCTGACTAGCTAAAACATGGAATTTATTTATTTAGAGATTCGGCAAGTCTAGCAAGATAAACACCTGAGTGTATCCCTGATTCTTGATATTGCCAATAAAAATTAAAAGCCAGAAATCACAAAAGAAAAATAGTTTGTCATGAAAAGTAGTTTCTGAGAAAAATAAATAAAAATTTTTGAAGTTAAAATCAGAAAGTCACCTGGGATGGATGGGATCTATCCAGTTATATTAAGGGAGGCTGTAAAGGAAGCAAGCAACCCTTATGAGAGCATCCTTGGATTCAGGGGAGGTCACTGAATACATTTGCACTTCTGCAGTCCATGGGTAGGTCCTCATAGACTACAGAAGTGCAAATGTATTCCCAGTTCACAAAGGAGGATCAAAGGGTGACACAATAATTAAAGACCTGTTAGTTTTACTTCTGTTCCGGGGAAAGTAATGGATTCACACGTTAAAGAAGCAATGCAAGATCATCTAGACAAGACTGCAGTTATAGTTCAGACACAGTATGGGTTTGTTAAGGGGAAATCGTGCCTGAACAATTTCATTGAACACTATGATGTGGTCTCAAAGGAACTGGATGCAAAAAATGATTTTGATATCATATACTTGGATTTCAGGAAAGCTTTTGATACTGTTGTACATAGAAAGCTGCTGTACAAATCGCATAGCATTAAAGAAATGTTGCTGCAATGGATAAATTAGGGTTGAGTGGAAGAAGACAGAGAGTGGTAATTAGTGGACACGGCTCATCGTTGACTTACGTTATTAGTCAAGTCCCACATGGTTTGGTTTTGGGCCCATTGTTGTTTTCTATATTTATCAATGATATAGATGAAGGTTTAAGAGCCTTAATGCCTAATTTCACAGATGATAGAAAGGTTAGAGGGTTGTTAATGACAGTAACTGCTGCAACAGGATCTAGAAAAGTTGGGCAGATGGGCTGAGAAATGCAACTGAAGTTTAACATTCACAAATGCAAAGTACTGCATGTGGGCAAGTGTAACCCCAGAGTAACATACCAACTGTGCAGTACTACACTCAGGATAGTGGAGAATGAAAAATACCTGGGGGTAATTATGCCATCAGATAGGAAGTTTTCAGAGTAGTGCAGACATGCTGCCAGAGCAGCTCATGGGGTCGTGTAAATGGTATACAGGAACTTTGCTACCAGGGATAAGGAGGTGATTATCCCTTTGTATATGGCAACCGTTTGGCCACACCTTGAGTGCTGCAGACAAGTCTGGAGGCCATATTTTAGGAATGATGTAGAGCTGTTGGAAGAAGTACAGAGAAGAGCAATGAGATTGGTGAGGGGAACAAAGGGATGCTCTTACCATGAAAGGCTTAAGTTCTGTAAATTCAAGTGTCTGTAGAGTAGGCACCTGTGAGGTGATCTGATTGAGACGTATAAGGCTTTGATGGTTTGAGCAAACTCAGTACTGATGGGATTCTTCCTCTTGCTCAGATTATACTCGAGGTGGCATAAATCCAAATTGAGGAAAGAAAGTAGCAGAATAGAGGTGCAGAAATTTGCGTTTAGCCAGTGGGTGGTTAATTGGTGGAACAAACTTTCATCGTTGTGGAAGTTGACAGCTTAAATAAATTCAAGGAAGAACTGGACAAACTTTTGTAGTTGAATGGGAAGTGGATATTTTTTTTTTTTTTTTTTTGGCTGATGCTATAAAAGCTTGCTTTCTTGCATCATATAGCACTACAAATGCTAATAACAATATTGTGTTATTTTCTCAAACTATTTCAATATTTTTGCTGAAATAGTACCTTGCTTCTATATTGAATGCTGGCCAATATAGCCCAGTCCAGTAAGAGGGATATTTAAACATATAACAAAAGTTATGTTTTTATTGGAGGTTTGCTGTCC
Source organism: Mastigoproctus giganteus (assembly GCF_048544385.1). Taxonomy (NCBI): domain Eukaryota; kingdom Metazoa; phylum Arthropoda; class Arachnida; order Uropygi; family Thelyphonidae; genus Mastigoproctus; species Mastigoproctus giganteus. The sequence continues at coordinate 28,142,795 of NC_143588.1, read as the reverse complement.
ATTTAGTTTTTATACCTTTCATCGCTCAACATGTGGTTGCTAACTAAGGCTACCTGTTGCCCACTCAGTAACCCTAAATGGTTCAAAACAGTCAGAATAATTCCTTCACATTTTTAATGAATGGTGGATTCATATACTGGGTGGTTTTTTTTTATTTAAAAATGATATTAATATTAGCATTAGCATTAGTAGAGGCATACGATGCAAGAAAGCAAGCTTATGCACTATCAGCTAAAAAAAAAAAAAAAAAAAAAAAAAACCGCTCCAATTTTACCCCTCCATTCATTCCAAATACCTGTCCAGCTCAGCCTTAAGTTTATTTAGGCTATTAGCTTCCACAACAAAAGATGAAAGCCTGTTCCACCAATCAACTATCCACTGGCTAAAGGTACATTTCTGCACATCTATTCTAAAACTACCTTTCCTCAATTTGAAACTGTGCCCCCTCAGGTTCTCAGGTGCTGATGCTGTCGAGGCAGTGTTAGGTGGGTCGGAAAACTGCTAGCTTGGGGGGAGACAAAGACCAATAGATTGACAGTAGCCACTGGCAGAGGTGAAAGAGATTCTTGCACTGCTTCTATTAGAATGAGCAGAAGCCTGGAAAACAAGATGCATGGTATTTCAGAGACTGCTGGGAGCCATTGCGGTACAAGTAAACACATGGGTTGTGTTAGGGTAGCTAAGAATAGAAACAGGTGCAGGTATACTTGCGTGTACACCAATGCTAGGAGTTTAGTAAATAAATTTGATGAATTTGAGGTATTGCTCAAAACATCAAAGGCAGATATTGTTGGGATATCAGAGACGTGGTTTCACACAGATATAAGGGATGCAGAACTGCAATTTGGGGAGTACAACGTCTACAGAAAGGATAGACAGGATAGGAAGGGGGGAGGGGTTATGCTATTAGTTAAGAAACACATAAAAACCAAGGAAGTGAAGCCAGTCGACATCGCTGGACAGTGCAGTGTTGAGTCAGTTTGGTGTGACATAAGCATTGGGAAATCAAAATTGAGAGTAGGAGTGTGCTATAGGCCTAATGACTCTGATGAGTATAATAAGGAACTGTACAGGGAAATAGAGTGGGCCAGTAAATCAGAGAGTCTTATAATGGGAGATTTTAATTTCCCAGATATTGACTGGAATTTGGGGGCTGGTTACTCACGCACTAGCAGAGCTTTTGTGGATTTATTGGATGATTGTTTTCTACATCAGCATGTTCGGGAGGCAACTAGAGGGAGTAATACTCTTGATTTGATTATCAGCAGTGATTCTTCATGCATTAAGAATCTGCAGATAAATGAACCACTAGGTGGCAGTGATCACAGTGTGCTGAAGTGGGATTTACTCAAAGAGGTAACTACCATTAGGGGTAAAGGTAAGGGTTATTGCTTCCGTAAAGGCGACTACGATGGACTGAGACAGTATTTAAATTCTATACAGTGGGACCAACTGATGATGTTACCAACAGCAAATTCAAAATGGGAAGCATTCAAAGAACTTATCTTGGAAGCTACTAGGCTTTATATACCAACTAAGAAATATTGTTCAAGGTTTAGGCCAAAATGGATGTCAGATGAACTAATGAGGCATATGGCAGAGAAGAAAAATGCATGGGATACTTACAAATTAACACATGACACAGAAGCCTATGATAGATACAAGTTGATATGCAACCAAGTTACAAAGGAGGTTAGGCAGGCGAAGGCAGATTACGAGAAATCCTTGGCAAGGGATGCAAAGAAAAACAGCAAAGAGTTCTTTACTTATGTAAACTCTAGAAGGAAGGGGATGAATCAGATTGGTCCACTTGATATTGATGGGTCAACTGTTGATGATCCTGCTCAGGTAGCTAACAAACTAAATGAATATTTTGCATCGACATTCACACATGAGGAGTTATTCAGCAAAGGGAATGCCAGAGGTGTATTCAACTCTAGCAGTAAGCTACAGAATCTTGAAATAACTGGGAGTAAAGTGGAGGAGAAACTGTTGAAGATAAACACAAGAAAGGCACCTGGGGTGGATGGGATCTATCCAGTTATATTAAAGGAGGCAGCAAAGGAAGTAAGCAAACCCTTAGCCATAATTATGAGAGCTTCCTTGGACTCAGGGGAGGTACCCATAGACTGGAAATGTGCAAATGTGACCCCAATTCACAAAGGAGGATCAAAGGCTGACACAAGTAATTATAGACCTGTGAGCTTAACTTCTGTTCCAGGAAATTTAATGGAGGCACTGGTTAAAGAAGCACTGCAGGATCATTTAGACAAGACTTCAGTTATAGCTCAGACACAGCATGGTTTTGTTAAGGGGAAGTCTTGCGTGACCAACTTGATTGGATACTATGATGCAGTCACAAAAGAACTGGATGCAGGGAATAACTTTGATATTATATACTTGGATCTTAGAAAGGCTTTTGATACTGTTGCACATGGAAGACTGCTACACAAATTGGAGCAGTGTGACATTGGAGGCAAATTGCTGCTATGGATAAAGGGGTGGTTGAGGGGGAGAAGACAGAGAGTGGTAATCAAAGGACACTGCTCATCGTGGACTAATGTTATTAGTGGAGTCCCTCAGGGCTCAGTGTTGGGTCCATTGTTGTTTTCTGTGTTTATAAATGATATTGATGATGGTATATCAAGCTTAATGTCCAAGTTTGCAGATGATACAAAGGTTGGCAGGGTTGTCAAGGACACTACTGACACTATGCTGCTGCAACAGGATCTGGAAAGGTTGAGCAGATGGGCTGAGAGGTGGCAAATGAAGTTTAACATTCAGGCAGATATGAAGTTCTCTGAGCAGTGCAGACGGGCTGCAAGAGTAGCTCATGGAGTATTGTCAATGATATACAGGAATTTTTCCAGCAGGGATAAGGAGGTGATTATTCCATTGTATAAGGCAATGGTCAGGCCACACCTAGAGTACTGTATACAGGTCTGGAGGCCTCATTTCAAGAAGGATGTAGAGCTGCTGGAACGAGTACAGAGAAGGGCAACAAGATTAGTGAATGGAACAAAGGGGTGCTCTTACGAAGAAAGGCTTAAGTTTTGCAAATTACAGTGTCTGGAGACTAGGCACCAGCGAGGTGATCTGATAGAGGTGTATAAAGCCTTGAATGGTTTAAGCATGCTCAATGCTGATGGGATTCTTCCTCTAGCTCAGAAAAATCACCTGAGAGGGCATAAATTCAAATTGAGGAAAGACAGATGTAGGATAGACGTGCGGAAATTTGCCTTTAGCCAGCGGGTGGTTGGTTGGTGGAACAGACTGCCATCCCTTGTGGTGGAGGTTGATAGCCTAAATAAGTTTAAGGCTCAGCTGGACAGGTATTTTGAACGAACAGAGGGGTGAACTGGAAGTGGGTTTTTTTTTTTTTTTTTTTTGGCTGATGCTGCATAAGCTTGCTTTCTTGCATCAAATGCCTCTGCTAATGCTAATGCTAATGCTAGTCTGAGCAAGAGGAAGAATCCCATCAGCATTCAGCTTGCTGAACCCATTCAAGGTCTTATACACCTCAAATAGATCAACTCGCAGGTGCTACAATTTGCAGAACTTTTTTTTTTTTTTTTTATATAAACCCCAAACACGAGACATATTAGAACCTATAGTACTTAGTACCATGCTTGGGTTGGAGGTTGAGAAGACGAAAGAAGATATTTGTTGACATTGGACTTGAACTTCTGTAGACTGTAATTTTCAGGAAATACGTATGAATGAAGGTTGTTCCAGAAGACGGCAGTTGAATGAATAAACGAGGAAGATGAAAAGTTGGTTCTGTGAGTTTGAAGTTGGACAGTAAATGGATGTTGGCTGGTGGTGGCACATGTTCGGACTGTTTTGAAAGAGAGAGCGGGAATTATATAAGCCAAATCAGAAGAACAGTGCTCATGGAAGTATCTGTTAAAGAGGCATGCAGCAGAAACAGTACATCTATGAGACAGCGAGTGGAGAGACTCTGTTAGAGATGAATCATTAATTAACCTAACTGCCCTCTTCTGAATGGAATCAAGAAGCCTGATAGAGGTTTTGGGGGGCACTCCAAAACCTCTCTCAGGCTTCTTGAGAGAACAATATGTGAGAACATTATTCCATGGCAGGGCGGATTTGCAATTTATACAGATTAAGCAGCTGTTTGGAAGAAAAGTAACGCCGAGAGTAAAAGAGAAAACCAAGTTTTTTAGATGCAGAGGAAACAATATTTGTAATGTGCTTGTGCCAAGAGAGATTAGAAGTCAGGGTGATCCCCAAAAGAGCTACAGTGAAACTTCTCCTAACGGACACCTCTCATTAACGGACATCTCTCTACAACGGACATTTTCAAATTCCCCAAATCACCTCCATTGGTTTTAACGTGTTTTCAGCTTCTGTCTAGCAGACATTCTCTGTAACGGACGTGGACAGGCAATCTGCACTGTTTCGTTTAGATTAGCACTTAATTTGATCTCCCCATAACGGACTGCGGGAGAGCTCACTGCCCTTTTCTAGGAACTTTTCTTCCACATATTGCCTCAATCTATTTTCTATTTCTGATTCTCTGAATTTTATCAAGGTTTACGTCGCGGTTGTAAACCCTTTTTCAAGAATTTTTAAGGCACGTGTAAAACTGATGAATTCGGTGTGTGCAGGGGGCGGGGTGAATTTGGTCGGCCTTTCGTCTTTTGAGTTTCAGTTTTCAGTTTTGTTCAGTGTCGTGTGAAGTGCACAATGTCTTCTCGTAAAAATTTAACTTTAAAAGATAAAGTCGAACTCATTAATGCGTATGATCGGCAAAAAAATAGTGTTCGCAATCTCACTGCAAAATTCAAAATCGAGAAGACGCAGGTAAGCGACATCCTAAAGAAAAAAAATGAACTGCTCAAACAATTTTGGCAACACGGAAATGATCACGTTCAAAAATCATTCCCGAAAACTGTTGGGCTTCAAATTGACAATGTTACGTATGAGTGGTTTTGTCGCGCACGTGCTAAAAAAATTCCCATTAATGGGCCTATTATTAGGGAAAAGGCTTTGGAGATTGCGAAATCTATGGGAGTAAATGAGTTCAAATCTTCTGTGGGATGGCTAGACAAGTTCAAAGCTCGGCATAAAATTTCTTGGAAAACCGTAAGTGGTGAAGGTGGATCTGTTGATACTGGGGTTGTAACAGAGTGGAACGTCAAATTGGAAGAGTTATGTCATGATTTTGAAGCTAAGGATATTTACAAATGTGACGAAACAGGGTTGTTTTTTAAAGCTCTTCCTGAATAAACAATGAGTCTAAAAAACGAAAATTGCCAGGGCGGAAACATTTCTAAGGAACGCTTGACTGTACTATTGTGTACAAATATGCTGGGAGACTTTGAACAACCTCTTGTTATAGGAAAACCACAAAATCCTCGTTGTTTCAAGGGCATAAAGTTGAATCTTTTGAATGTTGACTGGAAGTCTAATAAAAAAGCGTGGATGACACGAGATATCCTGAGCGAATGGATAAGTCACTTTAACCAAAAACATGATTCGTCAAAACAGAAAAATTATTCTTTTCATGGATAATTCTACATCTCACCCGCACATTGAATTGTCCAACATTCAAATCGTTTTTCTGCCACCAAACACATCTGCAGAGTGTCAGCCCTTGGATCAAGGGATAATAAAAAATTTTAAACTTCACTACAGAAAACGTGTTTTAAGACATCTCATTGCAAACATGAACGATGTAACATGTGCGAGTGACCTTGCAAAGAAAATCAGCATCCTAGATGCGATTCAATGGATTTCCTCTTCAGTAAACGCAATTAGAAAACAAACTGTCGTTAACTGTTTTGTAAAGTCTGGCTTCTCAAATGCAAAAATTGAAGTTGTGAACAGCAATGTGGAGCACCAAGAAGAACAAGAACTTCAACATCTATTGATAATGTATGACACTTCAGCTACAAGTGACCCTGGCTACAAAGATATAGACTCGAACCTCACTACAGAAGATGGTGCTCTAGATATCAACGACATTATCATCGATATTTTTCAAGAAGTTCCTCATGAGGATGAAGAAATGGAAGGAGGTCATTCTGTTGAAGAACATATTAACGACGAACCACCGATGAAAATAGAAGAAGCGCTCATACAAATCAATCGTTTAAAAATGTTTTTCGCCGCTGAAGAAGATACTGAAGGACTTTCGATGGTTTCTTCACTCCAAACAAATGTTGGAAACAAAATTATCAGCCAGAAGAAGGTGCAGAAGAAAATAAGTGATTACTGTATGTATTTTTCATAAGATAAAGTCATAATATGCATAGCACAATTGTATGTATATTATTTACAAAAATATTGTTCAAAATCTGTATATATTTTAATTTCATTTTAGATTAAATGTTTAACGATTTTTCTTTCTTTCTTTTTTTTTTTCTCCCTCCGACTTCTTGTTAGCGGACACTTCTCTCTAACGGACAGATTTTCATTCCCCATGGCTGTCCGTTAAAGGGAAGTTTCACTGTATATCGTTTTGCCTAGAAATCGGTGTGTCACTAATGATAAGCATAGGAGCAGAAGAATCCTTCTTGCAAGATATAAGACAAGACTGAGTTTTAGAAGGGTTGAAATCAACTAAGTTGTCTTTGCCCCACTGGAGAATTAAATTGAAGATCGGCATTTAAGGAATTGGTAGCAGATTTTCGAGAAGTTGAAGCTGATCGAACAGGGCAAGGTTTCTCAAATGGAAAGTGGAATGCAATGTGCTATCATCGGCAAAACTATGGATAGGATTTCCAGTCAATGGAAGGTCATTAATATACAAGAGGAAAAGAGTGGGGGAAAGAACTGTACCTTTGGCAGACACCAGCATTTGTGGAGAAGTTAGAAGACAGAGAGCCATCTAGCATCACCCTCAGTGAGCAACCAAAGAGAAAACTGGATAACCAATTACAAAAAACAGTTTGCAAATCATAAGATGGAAGCTTGTTTAGAAGACATTTATGCCAAACACGATCGAAAGCCTTTGAGATGTCAAGAGCAACTACTTGTGTTTCACCAAACCTTTCCATTGAATTATTCCATAAATGGGTAACATAAGCCAGAATATCACCGGTGGATCGACATTGATGGAAGAAAAATGGGATGCTAGCAGGTCAGCTTTATCCTTGGCTGAAGTGACAACAGAACCATCTGGTTCTGATAGAGGTAGGAGCAGAGATGGGCAAAAGTTGCAGCCAATAGCTTTGGCAAGGGACCAGAATGCTTGGCTACCATTAGGGCAAGAAGCAAGTTTTCTACTCTTAGCCTGCTCAAACTCTACTTTGGACTGATCAATAACTGCTTTACAATTTTTGCCAGCTTTGGTGTAGGCAGAAAATGAAACTGAAGAATTAGAAACAAGCCAATTGCGATATGCAGCATTCTTCTCTTGAACAGCATTAGCACATTTATTGGAAAACCAAGGTTTAGATAAAGGATGAGATTTTAAAGTGGAGTGTGGGATAAAGCATTCCATTCCTGCAAGAATAATTTCACTGACACGATCTATGCAAACGTTGATATCAGAAGTTTTGAAACAGTAATCTGACCAGGGAAAAGAAGAAAAGAAATCTCTCATATCATCCCATCTTTCATTCTTGTAATGCCAAACAACACGAGGTTGGGAATAGCGATGAGATAAAGGCTCCCTTGGAGAAGAGACAATCACCAAGTTGTGATCTGAAGTGCCTAAAGGACCTCTCACTTCGACTGTGTACTTAAAAGAGTTGTTTGTGAGAAAAAGATCAAGCGTGTTGGCTGTATGATTAGGATTGTCCAGTATTCTTGTAGGTAAATGAACAATTTGTGCAAGGTCATTAGTAATTGCAAAAGCCTCAGCCTCTCAACCAGCTGGGTCTGTGTGACTAGAAAATGGAAGCCAGCTGGAGTTGTGAACATTAAAATCACCAAGGAAAATTACCTCAGTGTTATGAAAGTTGGACTGGAGAAAGGCGAGCTGCAAAGAGAGGAATCAAAGGGCTCCAGGTGATTAGTGGAGTTGGGAGAACAGTAGAGACAACAGATGAATTTTACACAATGAGGTAGAGAGATTTTAAGCCAGAGAAGATCAAAGAGAGGAGATTCCAAATTTCCAAGTCTCTGACAGGGAATATCAGAATGGACATATGCACAAGTACCACCTTTGAGGCGAAAGGAATCATACAGCAAATAATTTGTGCATCTGAGATGAGCAATAGTTGAATCAACCGATAACTGAGATTCTGTCAGAAAAAGTACATGGGGTTTGACACACTGCAAATGAAAATGGACATCGTTGAGATTAGAATTGATACCACGTATATTTGTGAAATGAATTAGGAAGTCATTGGGAGGTTTAGATATTTTCGCAGATAAGCTTGCTCTATTAGTTTGACAAGTCATGGTGTATTCAATAGTAAGAAAAAGTGGGTGAGCCATGCTGTATGAAGTATTGAAATTTTTTGATATGGCGCACACAAGGTAAGAATATATCCAGATCCTTGACATAACATGGCCTCGACAATGCCCCAGCATACACACTACTCAGATTCCCTTCAGTCACTATCTGGCAGAGTAGAGGTAGCAAGATTATACACTAGGTGATCTGGAAGCCTTGTAGAGAGTTACCAATAGGTTCGGTCCGGTGTACTAACTAACGTGTACTAACAAAGTGGTGGTATTGCACCGGTTGATGAGATTCATCTACCACCTAGTACTGTCTGGTAACATAAAGTTGCGGCATTCCTCCATGGTGTGGGTTCCACACCTCGACCCCTGCTTACGTTGGTTCACACCTGGGTGGTCACCCAGCATGTTCTTGGGCATGGAGGTTATACCCAGGATTACTAACAGTGACACCATCGTGAAGGTGCAAGCAGAGGATTTGGCTGTCAAAGACTGTCCAGACTTCGCAGAAATTGGGTTCACTTGACTTGACTGTCTCCCGAATATATTAAGTCTTTCTTGGTAAGAGCACCTTTTTCCCCTCACTAATCTTGTTGCCCTTTGTGTTCTTTCTAGCAACTCTACATCCTTCCTAAAATGAAGCCTCCAGACCTGTACACAATACTGTAGGTGTGGCCTGACCATTGCCTTGTATAACGGGAAAATTACTTCCCTGTCCCTGCTAGCAAAATTCCTATATATCATTGAAAAGACTCCATGACGTGCCCTTGGCAGCCCGTCTGCACTGCTCAGCTAACATCATATTTGACTGCACAATTACCCCCAAGTCTTTTTCACTTTCCACTTCCCTGAGTGTAGTACCACAGAGTTGGTATGTTTCTCTTCGGTTATCTCTACCCGTATGCAGTACTTTGAATTTGTCAATGTCAAACTTCAGTTGCCACTTCTCAGCCCATTTTCCCAACTTGTCTAGATCCAGTTGGAGTAGCATACTGTCTTTACTGTCGTTAACAACCCTGCCAACCTTTGTATCATCTGTAAACTTGGACATTAAGCCTGATATACCTCCATCAATATCATTGATAAATATATAAAACAACAATGGGCCCAACACCGAACCCTGGGGAACTCCACTAATAACATTTGTCCATGAAGAGCAGTGTCCATTTATTACCACTCTCTGTCGTCTCCCACTCAGCCATCCCGTTATCCATTGCATAAATAGAAAGGGTGCAAGAATATTTGCTGATGCTATCGAGGCAGTGTTGGGTGGGTCGGAAAACTGCTAGCTTGGAGGGAGACAAAGACCAATAGATTGACAGTAGCCACTGGCAGAGGTGAAAGAGATTCTTGCACTGCTTCTATTAGAATGAGCAGAAGCCTGGAAAACAAGATGCATGGTATTTCAGAGACTGCTGGGGGCCATTGCGGTACAAGTAAACACATGGGTTGTGTTAGGGTAGCTAAGAATAGAAACAGGTGCAGGTATACTTGCGTGAACACCAATGCTAGGAGTTTAGTAAATAAATTAGATGAATTTGAGATATTGCTCAAAACATCAAAGGCAGATAATGTTGGGATATCAGAGACGTGGTGTCACACAGATATAAGGGATGCAGAACTGCAATTTGGGGAGTACAACGTCTACAGAAAGGATAGACAGGATAGGAAGGGAGGAGGGGTTATGCTATTAGTTAAGAAACACATAAAAACCAAGGAAGTGAAGCCAGTCGACATCACCGGACAGTGCAGTGTTGAGTCAGTTTGGTGTGACATAAGCATTGGGAGATCAAAATTGAGAGTAGGAGTGTGCTATAGGCCTATTGACTCTGATGAGTATAATAAGGAACTGTACAGGGAAATAGAGTGGGCCAGTAAATCAGAGAGTCTTATAATGGGAGATTTTAATTTCCCAGATATTGACCGGAATTTGGGGGCTGGTTACTCACACACTAGCAGGGCTTTTGTGGATTTATTGGATGATTGTTTTCTACATCAGCATGTTCGGGAGGCAACTAGAGGGAGTAATACTCTTGATTTGATTATCAGCAGTGATTCTTCATGCATTAAGAATCTGCAGATAAACGAACCACTAGGTGGCAGTGATCACAGTGTGCTGAAGTGGGATTTACTCAAAGAGGTAACTACCATTAGGGGTAAAGGGAAGGGTTATTGCTTCCGTAAAGGCGACTACGATGGACTGAGACAGTATTTAAATTCTATACAGTGGGACCAACTGATGATGTTACCAACAGCAAATTCAAAATGGGAAGCATTCAAAGAACTTATCTTGGAAGCTACTAGGCTTTACGTACCAACTAAGAAATATTGTTCAAGATCTAGGCCAAAATGGATGTCAGATGAACTAATGAGGCATATGGCAGAGAAGAAAAATGCATGGGATACTTACAAATTAACACATGACACAGAAGCTTATGATAGATACAAGTTGATATGCAACCAAGTTACAAAGGAGGTTAGGCAGGCAAAGGCAGATTACGAGAAATCCTTGGCAAGGGATGCAAAGATAAACAGCAAAGAGTTCTTTACTTATGTTAACTCTTGAAGGAAGGGGATGAATCAGATTGGTCCACTTGATATTGATGGGTCAACTGTTGATGATCCTGCTCAGGTAGCTAACAAACTAAATGAATATTTTGCATCGACATTCACACATGAGGAGTTATTCAGCAAGGGGAATGCCAGAGGTGTATTCAACTCTAGCAGTAAGCTAGAGAATCTTGAAATAACTGGGAGTAAAGTGGAGGAGAAACTGTTGAAGATAAACACAAGAAAGGCACCCGGGGTGGATGGGATCTATCCAGTTATATTAAAGGAGGCAGCAAAGGAAGTAAGCAAACCCTTAGCCATAATTATGAGAGCTTCCTTGGACTCAGGGGAGGTACCCATAGACTGGAAATGTGCAAATGTGACCCCAATTCACAAAGGAGGATCAAAGGCTGACACAAGTAATTATAGACCTGTGAGCTTAACTTCTGTTCCAGGAAAATTAATGGAGGCACTGGTTAAAGAAGCACTGCAGGATCATTTAGACAAGACTTCAGTTATAGCTCAGACACAGCATGGTTTTGTTAAGGGGAAGTCTTGCGTGACCAACTTGATTGGATATTATGATGCAGTCACAAAAGAACTGGATGCAGGGAATAACTTTGATATTATATACTTGGATCTTAGAAAGGCTTTTGATACTGTTGCACATGGAAGACTGCTACACAAATTGGAGCAGTGTGACATTGGAGGCAAATTGCTGCTATGGATAAAGGGGTGGTTGAGGGGGAGAAGATAGAGAGTGGTAATCAATGGACACTGCTCATCGTGGACTAATGTTATTAGTGGAGTCCCTCAGGGTTTAGTGTTGGGTCCATTATTGTTTTCTGTATTTATAAATGATATTGATGATGGTATATCAAGCTTAATGTCCAAGTTTGCAGATGATACAAAGGTTGGCAGGGTTGTCAAGGACACTACTGACACTATGCTGCTGCAACAGGATCTGGAAAGGTTGGGCAGATGGGCTGAGAGGTGGCAAATGAAGTTTAACATTGACAAATGTAAAGTACTACACATGGGAAACAGCAACCCCAGAGCAACGTATCAACTCTGTCGTACTACACTGACAGTGGTAGAGAATGAAAGGGACTTGGGGGTGGTTGTGCAGGCAGATATGAAGTTCTCTGAGCAGTGCAGACACGCTGCAAGAGTAGCTCTTGGAGTATTGTCAATGATATACAGGAATTTTTCCAGCAGGGATAAGGAGGTGATTATTCCATTGTATAAGGCAATGGTCAGGCCACACCTAGAGTACTGTATATAGGTCTGGAGGCCTAATTTCAAGAAGGATGTAGAGCTGCTGGAACGAGTACAGAGAAGGGCAACAAGATTAGTGAATGGAACAAAGGGGTGCTCTTACGAAGAAAGGCTTAAGTTTTGCAAATTACAGTGTCTGGAGACTAGGCACCAGCGAGGTGATCTGATAGAGGTGTATAAAGCCTTGAATGGTTTAAGCATGCTCAATGCTGATGGGATTCTTCCTCTAGCTCAGAAAAATCATCTGAGAGGGCATAAATTCAAATTGAGGAAAGACAGATGTAGGATAGACGTGAGGAAAATTGCCTTTAGCCAGCGGGTGGTTGGTTGGTGGAACAGACTTCCATCCCTTGTGGTGGAGGTTGATAGCCTAAATAAGTTTAAGGCTCAGCTGGACAGGTATTTGGAACGAACAGAGGGGTGAAGTGGAAGTGGGTTTTTTTTTTTTTTTTTTTGGCTGATGCTGCATAAGCTTGCTTTCTTGCATCAAATGCCTCTACTAATGCTAATGCAACAACTTACCCTTAATGCCATACCTCTCCAATTTGTACTGCAGTCTTCCATGTGCAACAGTATCAAAAGCTTTCTTGAAATCCAAGTATATGATATCAAAATGATGTTTGGCATTCAGTTCCTTTGTGACCACATCATAGTTATTATTATGTTATTTGGTTTTTTTTTTTAGTTGCATTAGCAACTAGGGCCATATTACTCCCGGGATATGCAGTGGTTATTCCCTGCCCTTTCCACATCCTACGTATTTGGTGGTCACGGGGACGAACCCCTGTCTAATCAAGAAGCCTGTGCTATTCCCTGTTGCTTCTGCCCAGCTGACTCTGGAGGTGCCTACACATTATAGTACCCAATCAAATTGGTCAGACAAGACTCCCCTTTAACAAACCCATGCTGTGTTGTTAACTATTCCAGCAGTCTTGTCTAGATGATCCTACAATGCTGCTTTAACCAGTGATTCCATTATTTCCCCCTGAACACAAGTTAAACTAACACATCTGTAGTTAAATGTGTCACATTTTGAACTCCATTTGTGAATTGGTGATACATTTGCACACCTCCAGTCTATGGGGACTTCCCCTGAGTCCAAGATAGCTCTCATAATAATGGCTAATGGTTTGCTTACTTCCTTTGCTGCCTCCTATAATATAACTGGATAGATCCTATCCATTCCAGGTGCCATCCTTATGTTTAACTTCAACAATTTGTTCTCCATTTTGCTCTCTGTTATTACAAAATCACCTAGCTCCCTGTTATCGTTTGATAAACTTCTGGCACTCCCCTCAGATGCAAAATACTCATTCAGTTTGTCAGCTACCTGAGCATGATCATCAATAGTCCACCCATTCATGTTAAGTGGTCCAATCTGATTCATCCCTTTCCTTCTAGAGTTTACATAAGTAAAGAACTCTGCTGTTTTTTTTTGCATCCTTTGCCAAAGATTTACCGTAATTAATCTGCCTTCGCCTGCCTAACCTCCTTTGTGACTTGATTACAGACTGCCGCCTCCGTAGCCAGGTGGGAAGGCGCAGCAGTGCGTAGCACATGCTTCTTGATTAGACCGGGGTTCGCGCCTGTCACCACCAAATTCGGAGGATACGGAAAGGTCAGGGAATGACCACCGAATATCCCGGAGCAATATGGCCTTAGTTGCTAATGCTCCTAAAAAAAAACAAATAACAAATAAAAAACAATGATTACAGACTAGTTTATACCTCTTATAGGCTTCTGTGTCACATGATACTTTATTTGCTTCCCATACATTCTTCTTCTCTGCCATGAGCCTCATTAATTCATCTGATCTCCATTTAGGCCTAAACCTTAAACAGTATTTCTTAGTTGGAATGAAAAGCCTAGTAGTCTCCAAAATTAAGTCCCTGAAGGCTTTCCATTTAGAATTCAACGTTGGTAACATCATCTGTTGATCCCACTGTACAGAATTTAAAAATTGTCTGAGACCACTGTAGTCACCTATATGAAAACAAAAACTCTGCCCTTTACTCTTGATGGTACTTACATCTTTAAGTAAATTGCACTTCAGTACACTGTGATCACTGTCACCTTGTGGTTTCTTTATCTGCAAAATCTTAATGCATGAATAATCACTGCTGATAATCAGATCAAGGGTATTACTCCCTCTGGTTGCTTATCGAACATGTTGCTGTAGAAAACAATCCTCCAATAAATCACCAAAATTGTTGCTAGTGTGCGAGTGACCAATTCACAAGTTCCAGTGACTATCTGGAAGGATACAATCCCCCATTACAATACATTCTGATTTACTGGCCGATTCTATTTCTCTGCACAACTGTTCATTGTACTCATCAGAGTAATTAGGTCTATAACACACTCCTGCTCTCATTTTTCCTTTGCCAGTGCTTATTTCACACCAACACTGCATTGTCCACCAACATCAATTGGATGCACATCCTTAGATTTTGTGTTTCTTAACTAACAGCATAATCCTTCCTGCCCTGTCTGTTCTTTTTCTACACTTTGTACTCTCCAAATTTTAATTATGCACTGTTTATATCTGTGTGACACCATGTCTCTGATATCCCAACAATATCTGCCTTTGATGTCTTGAGCCACACTTCAAATTCATCAATTTTATTTACTTTACTTCTAGCATTAGTGTACATGCATCTATACATGCAAGTACACATGCACTTGTTCTTACAGCACCTCCGTAGCCAGGTGGGAAGGAGCAGCAGTGCGCACCACACACTTCTTGATTAGACCAGGGTTCGAGCCCATCACTACCAAATACGGAGGATGCGGAAAGGTCAGTGAATGACCACATCATATCACGGAGCAAATTGGCCATAGTTGCTAATGCTCCTAAAAACCAAAATAACAATAACAATAACTTGTTCTTATTGTTAGTTACCCTTTCACAGCCCATGTATTTACTTGTTCCATGATGACTCCCAGCAGCTTGCTTTCTAGGCTGATGCTCATTACAATAGAAGCAGTGCAGGAATCACTTTTGCCTCTGCCCGCCACTACTGTTAATCTTTTAGTCTGTAAATCCCCCAACCTAGCAGTTTTCTGACCCACCTAACACTGCCTCAATAGCATCAGCAAATATTCATGCACCCTTTCTATTTAAGTGTATCCCATCTATGTAGAAGCAGTCTCTCCTGTTAACAAGCACAGGCCACACTGAAAAAAATTCTTCCCCTTGAGCCTTGCACAATCTCTCCAGGGCCGAATTGATTAACAAGGCTCTCATCATAAACTCTTTCCCGCAGTGTCTGGGCTGAATTGCATACTCTTTCAAATTTAACCCTAACTTTTTTTCAGCATTGACCTATACTTGTTAAGTAAATCTGCAGATCTCTTACTCTTAAGGTCTTTGCTGCCAATGTGTACAACAATATCACCTTTTGTGCCCTTAAAAGATGATATCTGCACT
Source organism: Mastigoproctus giganteus (assembly GCF_048544385.1). NCBI lineage: Eukaryota > Metazoa > Arthropoda > Arachnida > Uropygi > Thelyphonidae > Mastigoproctus > Mastigoproctus giganteus. Next base: position 28,127,158 of record NC_143588.1, on the reverse strand, counting down.
ACAATGTCATCAACATTTGCCCCTGGCAGACGTACCCTGGTCCTGTTCCACCTATCCTTTTTGCACAATATATTCCCCGTATTTCTGACAATAGTATCACCAACAATTTCTAGTTCCTGTGGGAAAATTGGTTGCTAACTGAGGCTACCTGTTGCCCAATAGTGACCCAAAATAGTTCAAAACAGTCAGAATAATTCCTTCACATTTTTAATGAATGACGGATTCATCTGCTGGGCGATTTTATTTAATTAAAAATTATATTAATTATTTTAGATTGACCTTTTGTTAGAATTTGTTTTTTTCTAAAAAATGCTCTGTCACTGTAATGAGTGGGACAAAAGTATTTCCAGTCACAACAGAAAAATATGAAATAGACAGTCTATGTATAAAGCATATGAAAGTATACAAATTATAAATAAGACAATCATGACAGAAAAAATATAAAATAATAGAATGTACTGCATGATGGAAGATAGAGTGGTTACCATAGTCTTCCTCCGGAGACTAAACTTGGGTGTCACAACTTCAAGCCTCCATTGAGAAAAATGGTGGTATCGCATCTGTTGATGAGAGTCACCTACTTCAAACTTTTTAACATGGATGTGATTTACTTACTCATATATTAAAACCTGTTATATTAATTTAAAACTGTTAACATAGTTTTTTTTATAATGTGACTTTAGAGCATAATCTGTGAATTAGTATTCTTGCTCTTACCGGCTAGCCGATGTTTGTGCATTCTGTAAAAACCATTTGTAAATACTGATGCTTCCTGTAAGTACCTACTAATCATTGTGCCCTTCTCGCCTTCTGTCTATTCTCAGGTACCCAATATCTACTAATAAACAGATAAATAAATTAATTGATTAATCAAATAAAATAAAATAAATTGCATGCCATGCTACCTTTCCAAATCCATTATCTACTCCATTCCAAACACTCTTCATCGTTCTTTCAAACAGTTCAGCCAGAGTCAATTTCCTTATCTGAAATCCCACAAAATTTTATTCTTTAAGTGGAAGCTGTCAATTAGCATCTCACTGCTGACAGAGGTTTTCAGTCTTGCAGAGGTTTCCATTCTTGGATTCATGCAAAGCCCTTCCCTGCACTACTGCTTTGGGTTTGAAAGAAAGCCAGAGATAGCTTGCTGTTTGTTAACATTTAAAGCACAGTGACATGTGATCTGATTTCAACAACAGTTCACCATTTGATTAATGATTGCCATTGTGGATTAGTATTAATAATGGCATATGATGCAAGAAATCAATTGTATAAAGCATGAGCCTTGTGGGGGGGGGGAACAACCCTTCCATGTCACTTATCTACTCCATTCCAATTATTTGTATAGTTCTTCCTTGAATTCATTCAACCAGTCCACATCCACAATACCAGATGGTTAAAAAAAAAAAAAAAAAAAAAAGTAAAGTGCAGCCATTATCAACTCACTGCAGGATGGAAGCCTCCTCAACAATTCATGCTGAGGGAAATGGACCATAATCTGCCACGCTGGTCCAATGTGGGTTGGCAGATCGACCGTATTCAGCAGTCAGGGGCTTGAACCCCAGTCTACTCAAAGAGCGTGTGCTACTGCACTCCCGCTCCTGCCCACTCGGCTACGGAGATGGTAGTTTGTTCTAACAGTCAACCATCCTCTAGCTGAAGGCAAACTTACTCATATCTATCCTGCAACCATTCTTCCTCAATTTTAGCCGACCGGGCTAGCCAGGTGGGTAAAGTGCCTGCCTGGCAACCCAAAGGTCGCGGGTTCGATTCCCGCCTCGGGCTTGGATCAAAGTACTGCAAAAACCTTGGGAGGTGCACTATGGCCACAGAAGCCGATGCGCCAACAACTACCAAACCAAACCAATCCTCAATTTTAATTTGTGCTCCCTCATGTGTGTAGTCTCAGTAAGAGGAAAAATGCCATCAGCATTGAGTTTGCCCAATCTATTCAAATCCTTAAAAACCTCGATCAGATCACCTCGTAGGTGTCAATTCAAGAAATTGCGATGTCCCCAGACACCGCAATTTCTAGAACTGAAGAATTTTTACCTTTCTTGGTAAGAATATCCCCTTAGTTCCCTTTACAAATCTCATCGTCCTTGTCTGCACCTGTTCCAGCAGCTCTACATCCTTCCTAAAATGAGGCCTCCAAACTTGTGTGCAGTATTCAAGATGTAGCATAATATTGTCTTATACGATGGGATAATCACTGCTAGCAAAATTTCTGCATATTATTGATAAAACCCCCCATGAGCTGTCCTTGAAACTTGTTTGCACTGCTCAGAGAACTTCATATCTATATGCACAATTATCCCCCATGTCTTTTTCATTTTCTCAGTTGGTATGTTAATCTGAGAGTGTGCAGTACCTTGCATTTGTCAATGTTAAACTTCAAATGCCATTTCTCAGCCCACTTGCCTAATTTTTCTTGTAGCAGTAGCATACGTTGATTACTGTTATTACCCAACCTGTCAACCTTTTAATTATCTGCAATATTAGACATTAAGCCTGATTTTAGCATTAGCATTAGCATTATGATTATGGTGAGGGGAATGAAGGGATCCTCTTACCAAGAGAGGCTTAAGTTCTGCAAACTTGAGGTGTATAAGGCCTTGAATGGGCTGAGCACGCTGAATTCTGATGGGATCCTTCCACTTGTTCAGATTACGAACCTAAGGGGGCATAAATTCAAATTAAGAAAAGACAGATGTAGAATAGATGTGCGGAAATTTGCCTTTAGCCAGTGGGTGGTTAATTGCTGGAACAAACTTCACCTTGACAAACATTTAAAAAATAGACCTATTTCATCAATGTTGAATTATGTCTTTGGGCTCATAGTCCTCCATAATTTTTTTCAAAAACTGTTTCTTTCCAGTGGGTACAGTCTTCTTTGATTACAACTCCACTTTCACCAGAAATAACTTTTTTGAATAAGCCATGGCGCTTTTTAAATTTGTCCTAGCTAACCAGAACTGGCTTGGAATGTTTCATACCACAGAAAAGATGCATAAAACATAGGCTTTTCTTTTATTAATAGCCCTAATATTGGCATTTTTGATCACAAATCAACTTCACTACATTGTTATAGAGGCATAATTTAGCATTAGCATTAGTAGATATAGATAACAATCTTGCATCATATGCCAGCATCAGCAAAAAAAAAAAAAAAAAAAAAAAAACACTCTTTCTATTTTACCCATCCATTTGTTCCAAAAGTTTGTTCAGTTCTTTCTTCAATTTATTTAAGGTATCAACTTCCACAATGATAGATCGAAGTTTGTTCCTGCAATCAAGTGCACGCTAGCTAAAGGCAAATTTCTGCACATCTATTCTATAACTGTTTTTCCTCAATTCGAGATTATGCCCTCTCAGGTTTGTAATCTGAGTATGATGAAGAATCCTATCAGCATTGAGCCTGCTTAAACCATTCGAGGCCTTATACACTTCAGTCAGATCACCTTACAGATGACTAGTGTTCAGATGCTGTAATTTGCAGAACTTAAACCATTCTTGATAAGCACACCTCTTTGTTCCCCTCACCAATATTGTTGCCCTTCTCTGTACTCGTTCTAGCAACTGTACGTCCTTCCTAAAATGAGGCTTCCAGACCTGTACGCAATAATCATAGCCTAACCATTGCCTTATACAAAGGGATAATTACCTCCTTATCACTGTTAGCAAAATTCCTGTATATCATTGACAAGATCCCATCAGCTGCTCTGGCAACGTGTCTGCACTGATCAGAAAACATATCTGACTGCACAAATACCCTGGGGTCTTTTTCATTCTCCACTACCATGAGTGTAGTACAGTACAGTTGGTACATTTCCCTGGGGTTACTGCTACTGATATGCATTACTTTGGATTTGTCAATGTTAAACTTCAATTGCCACCTCTAAGCCCCTCTGCCCAACTTTTCTAGATCTTGTTGCAGTAGCATATGGTCAACTCTGTCAGTAACAACCCTGCCAACCTTTGTATCATTTGCAAACTTCGACATTATGCCTATTATACCTTCATGGATAAATACAGAAAACAACAATGGTCCCAACACCAAACCCTGGGGGACTCCATTAATAACATTAGTCAATGATGAGCATTGGCCATTGATAATCACTCTCTGTCTTCTGCCATTCACCCATTCATAATCCATAGCATTAACTTTCCATTAATGCCACACTGCTCCAATTTGTACAGTAGTCTTCCATGTGCAACAGTATCAAAAGCCTTTCTAAGATCCAAATATATGATATCAAAATTATTTTTTGCATCCAGTTCATTTGTGTTTACATCATAGTGTCCAATCAAATTGTCAGGCAAGATTTCCCTTTAACAAACCCATGCTGTGTCTGATCTATAACTGCAGGCTTGTCTAGATGATCTTGAATTGCTTCTTTAATCAGTGACTCCATTACTTTTCCCAGAACAGAAGTTAAACTAACACATCTGTAATTACTCTTGTCATTCTTTGTTCCCACTTAGTGAAATAAGGATACATTTGCACTTCTCCAGTCAATGGGGACCTCCCCTGAATCCAAGGATGCTCTCATAACTATGTCTAAGAGTTAGCATTAGCATTAATAGAGGCATACGATGCAAGAAAGCAAGCTTATGCAGCATCAGCCAAAAAAAAAAAAAAAACCGCTCCCATTTCACCCTTCTGTTCATTCCAAATATCTGCCCAGCTCAGCCTTAAATTTATTATGGCTATCAACTTCCACAACAAAAGATGGAAGTCTGTTCCGCCAATCAACTACCCATTGGCTAAAGGCAAACTTCCGCACATCTATCCTACAATTGTCTTTCCTCAATTTGAATTTATGCCCTCTCAGGTGATTATTCTGAACAAGAGGAAGAATCCCATCAGCATTGAGCATGCTCAAACCATTCAAGGCTTTATACACCTCAATCAGATCACCTTGCAGGTGAGGTGCCTCCGTAGTCAGGTGGGCAGGAACAGCAGTGCATAGTACATCCTTCTTGATTAGACCAGTTCTAGCCCATGACCACCAAATACGGAGGATGTGGAAAGGTCAGGGAATGACCACTGCATATCCCCGGAGCAATATGGCCTTAGTTGCTAATGCTCCTAAAAACCAAATAACAACAACAACCTTGCAGGTGCCTAGTCTTCAGACAAAGTAATCTGCAAAATTTAAGCCTTTTTTCAAAACAGCAACCCTGGTTGCTGTTTGTTCCATTCACTAATCGTGTTGCCCTTCTCTGTACTCGTCCCAACAATTCTACATCCTTCTTAAAATGAGGCCTCCAAAACTGTATACAGTACTCAAGGTTTGGCCTGACCATTGCCTTATACAAGGGGATAATCACCACCTTATCCCTGCTATAAAAATTCCTGTATATCATTGACAAGACACCATGAGCTGCTCTTGCAGCCCGTCTGCACTGCTCAAAAAGAACTTCATATCTGCCTGCACAATTACCCCCAGGTCCTTTTCATTCTCTACCATTCTCAGTGTAGTACCACAGAGTTGATACATTACTCTGGGTTTACTGCTTCCCATGTGTAGTACAGTAGACTCTTGATTTTCCTGGATAGATAGTAAAAAACAAATCCTGGATAATCAATTTCCGTTAATCCAAAAATACAAAAGTCCCCAACATAGGTAAGAGATACGTTCCAGGACTTCTTACTTCATCGAGTTTTACGTAACTCGGGAATGACTAATAACATATTGCAACTATATTATGATTGATAAATCTGAATTCCACACGATACTTGTTAATGTTTGGCCATTTTCATACATTCTTATTAGTTTAATTTTCTGGTCCAAATCGATGGCTTTCCTTTTGTTGGTAGATTTACTATTACCGCTGTCACTCCATTATTCTCTTAGTCAGTACCATGATAATGGTCAAAATGAAATTTTCTGAAAAGAACTTCACAGGTTAAGGGGGAAACACACTATTATAACCTCACGCAAACTCACATTTTACTAAGGAGGTCACCGCATTTAAACAATTTGCACCTTCCGGGTTACTGGGCTTTTCTGTTCGTGCATCTAATTATAAATGTCTAGTAAACTCGATCTTATTGCATTTGCGATAATACTGATAGCTGGAATTGTGTGGGTTTTTATGTTATTATGGTGAAATGTGTTCCCTTCACTGAAATCTTCAGTCATATAAAAAAAATAATCAAACCACAAATAATTTGGAAGAATCTTCTCTTCTTTCCTATTTTTTTGCTGGTTACTCCATATCTCACTTCTGCAATTGGTGCTTGCTGTGATTGTTGTTATTGATTGCTTATTTTATTTATTTATTATTTTTGTTTTAAATTTTACAATCCTAAAAAAAAAAGAAAATTTCAACGAAAAAAAATTTACATAAATAAATCCGTAGTTGCGTAAATTGGGGACTTACTTTATTGAAAAATGTTCAGCAACCTACGTAAAACATTGGGTGGTAAGTATACCAAATGTTTACTTACCACCCACCACTTGTGTGTCCAATATGATGCGTCCCTTTATTTTTTGCGATGTCGATTTTAAGTCTAATAGTTTTCCCATATTTTTTTACAATGTTGATTTTATATCTAATAGCTTCCCTTTATTTTTTACAATGTTGATTATGGTTTGGTCACCAACATTATAATGGTTCTTTAGAGATTTAATGGATGCACTGTTTTCAAACTTTTGAATAATTTCAAGTTTTTGTTTAACTGAAAACGCAACTCTTGCGTTTACCCATCATTTTTGTGATTGTTAAACAAAAACAAAAAAAACAAAAAAAAAAAAAAAAAAAAATATTATAAAAAAAATTCTGACATCCTTTACGTAAAAATAACAAAACAAAATTTGTCCTTTTCCACTCCAACAGAACATAACAATCGATACAATACGCTAAAACAAACTAAACATTTGGTCTCCTTTTTTTTTTTTTTTTTTTTTAAGCGGCTGGATTGAAGACAGCGGGGATTGCAAGATAATAGGTACACTCATCTCCCAATGATGACTTATAATGCTGCTTGTTGCATATTTACGACTTGCAAAATATCTGTTTATACCTATTTTAGTTGTTACTTGAATTTTTTGATTTCTGGTTTTTTTTTTTTTTTTTTTTTTTAAATTTGGAATCTTGAAGTGTCCCGGTTAATCCGATCCCGGTTAATTGAGAGTCTGCTGTACTTACATTTGTCAATGTTAAACTTCATTTGCCACTTCTCACCACATCTGCTCAACTTTTTTAGATCCTGTTGCAGCAGCATTCACTCATGAATGTCCTTAACAACCCTGCCATCATCAATATCATTTATAAATACAGAAAACAACAATGGATCCAAATTGAACCCCGGAGTATCCACTAATAACATTAGTCCAGAAAGAGCAGTGTCCACCAATTACCACTCTCTGTCTTTTCCCACTCAACAATCCCTTTATCTATAGCAGCAATTTGCCTCCAGTGCCACACTGCTCCAATTTGTGCAGCAGTCTTCCATGTGCAACAGTATCAGAAGTCTTTTTAAGATCCAAATATATGATATCAAAATTATTCTTTGCATCCAGTTCCTTTGCAACTACATCATAGTACCAATCAAATTGGTCAGTCAAGACTTCCCCTTAACAAACCCATGCTGTGTCTGAGCTATAACTGACATCTTGTCTAGATGATTCTGCAATGCTTCTTTAACCAATGCCTCCATTGATTTTCTTGGAACAGAAGTTAAACTAACAGGTCTGTAATTACCTGGGTCTCCCTTTGATCCTCCTTTGTAGATTGGGGTCACATTTGCACATCTTCAGTCCATGGATTCCTCCCCTGAGTCTAAGGAAGCTCTCATAATTATGGCTAAGGGTTTGCTTACTTCCTTTGCTGCCTCCTTTATTATAATTGGATAGATCTCATCCATCCCGGGTGCCTTTTTTTATGTTTATCTTCAACAATTTCTCCTCCACTTTTCTCTCAGTTATTAAAAAATCATCTAGCTCACTGCCAGAGTTTAATTCACCTCTGGCATTCCCCTCTCTGAATAACTCCTCATGTGTGAATGTAGATGCAAAATACTCATTTAGTTTGTTAGCCACCTGAGCAGGATCATCAACAGTTGAACCATCGATATCAAGTGGACCAATCTGATTGATCCCTTTCCTTCTAGAGTTTACATAGGTAAAGAACTCTTTGCTGTTTTTCTTTGCATCCTTTGCAAAGATTTCTCATAATCTGCCTTTGCCTGCCTAATCTCATTTATGACTTTGTTACAGACCAGCATATATCTATCATAGGCTTTCATGTCACCCATTAATTTATATGTATCCCATGCATTTGTCTTCTCTGCCACATGTCTCATTAGTTCATCTGACATCCATTTAGACCTTGAACAATATTTCTTAGTTGGTATGTAAAGCCTAGTAGCTTCCAAGATTAATTCTTTCAATGCTTCCCATTTTGAATATACTGTTGGTAACATCGTTGGTCCCACCGTATAGAATTTCAACACCCTCAGACCTCCATAGTCGCCTTTACGAAAGCAAAAACTGTTCTGTTTACCCCTAATGGTAGTTACCTCTTTGAGTAAATCCCACTTGAGTACACTGTGATCACTGCCACCTTGTGGTTCCTTTATCTGCAGATTCTTAATGCATGAAGAATCACTACTGATAATCAGATCAAGAGTATTATTCCCTATAGTTGCCTTCCGAACATGCTGATGTAGAAAACAATTATCCAATAAATCCACAAAAGCCTTGCTAGTGTGCAAGTGACCTTATCACAAATTCCAGTCAATATCTGGGAAGTTAAAATTTCCCATTATAAGACATTCTGATTTACTCACCCACTCTATTTCTCTGTATAGTTGTTCTCATGTGATTCATTACACCTATAACCGACTTTTACCCTCATTTTTTCTTTTCTGGTTCTTATATCACACCATACTGAGTTAATATTGCGCTGTCCACCAATGTCAACTGGATGCACTGCCTTAGATGATTATATATGTTTCCTAAATAACATAATAATCCTCCTCTCTTCCTATCCTGGCTATCATTTCTCTGCATATGGGTCTCCCCAAATTCCAATTCTGCATTCCTTATATAGGTGGGACACCATGTCTCTGATATCCCAACAATATCTGCCTTTGATGTCTTCACCAGCACTTCAAATTTATTTACTATGGTCCCAGCTTTGGTGTACATGCACCCGTTCTTACTCTTAGTAAGAATGGGTGCATGTTACCTTACCCTAATACAGCCCACGTATTTACTTTTTTCAATTTTTGCACACTTCTGACTGGGTCCTGTTTCCTCAAACAGTTTGAGAATCAAAACGCAATTTTTCAGTTGACATACTATTGGCAAGTATACCAAATGTTAAGGCGATTTCTTTTATTTTTTTAACACAATGATCTACACTTTCTCTTTTTTGACTACACTCAAGGATTTCCTCTTAGACATTGTAAGGTTACTCGCTAAAACAAAACTGATTTATGGACCACCTACCATGTAAACAGAGACAGGTGAAAATTATTGAAAGTGTAGATGACTCATTTCTATGAAACATCAGAAGAATTTCTGTCATATAGGAAAATCACTGTCTTCTAATTTTCTAATAGGGTTCTTACATTAGAAAATTGGTTGATCAGAGCACCCAGTAATGCTCTGCAACAGCAGAATGCACAATGTGCGGTTGGCTTGATGAATAGTTTATTCATGTTCTGAAACACAGTTGCATAATCTTCGGGCAGCCTGCCTATATAACACACCTACAATCCAAACACCTAATCTGATCCGCCTTCCTGTAACAAGGGAATAACTGATTTAACCATAGAAATTATTGATATGGTAACACCCCTTCCCAGGGGCTACATACTGCCAATATGGTAGTGTCTCTGGATTTTATCAGGTTTATCTGGAAATGCCCAGGTAATGGGGTAAATAATGGGAATAAATCTTGTACTACAGAAAAACTGAAAATAGATATTTTTTCAGGAAATTTAATCCATTTTAGAGGACATGTTATTGTGCACACTTACAAATGTGGAGCATCAAGTGCAACCCTACCTAGACATTGACAGTGACAATTTCCCCTGTCTCCTGTAATTGGTCAGATTGCTGAGTGACCTCAGGTATACCAGTTTTTTTGTCATTCCAAGCATTAATAAGAGTCATTGGCAGAATTCTGGTTCTACAGGCAAGATGATCATCCTATGTGTGTGTGTGTGTGTATGTATGTGGGCATATATTTATGTAAATCTATAGAATAGATAGTTCAAATACAAATTCAAATTTGTATGTGGTTCATAAAGTGTATAGAATGAAAGAAACATTTCAAACACATTTTTATTTCAATGTTCAGTATTGCCCTCCAAAACTGAAATGAACTTTGTGGTCAGATCCATTTATATCACACAAAGTTTCTGACCCTGTCTACACTGCAGTTTCTCTGTTTCCACATTGTTTTTTTTTATTTTTTTGGAAAGGGGATGATTCCACTATGAACCAAGTCTTTAGGAATAGAAGGATATGTCAGTGGATTTATGTGCTGGTGCATTATTCTGACAGGAAAAGGACATCACAATGCAACTGCCTTCACCAAATCATCTTGATGATTTCTTGCATTTTCAGGCTTTCCTATGCAGTCCCGCTCTAACAATAAAAAAAAGAAAGAAAGAAAGAGGTTAGCTGGAATCTGTTGTTAAAAAAAAAAAAAAAAAAAATTATTTTTGGGTTTACATGACTAATATCAAACAGCATTCCAAAACAGTTTAATTGCTCTAATGCAATATTTATTCCTGGAAGAAAATAGTCACGAAATATTCCATCCAGATATTTGAAAATATTGTGGGAGGGCAGAGATGTAGTATCCAGAATATCTGCAGAAATATGTTCCTGCTAAATACAATCTTGAAAAAGTGAATTCTATCTATCTATCCATTCTTGAGACCAATATTTCTTTATATCGGAAACTTATTTACAAGTGTTCCCTTTTTTGTTTTTAACAACAGATTCCAGCAATTTCACCATCAGAAAAGCCTTTGCAAAATCTTGACTGCGTGTCTAAATACTTCGCTTTGAGACAGAGTATAAGTTTGTGACTACACAGGAAAAACAACACCGCTTGCTATTAACAATTGAATAATAAACATCAATAAACTAGAAGTGGAGGAGGAGGAAAAGGCAAAAAACCCACCACCTGCTATTAACAATTGAATATAAACATTGATAAACATTGATTTAGCTTTTCTGATTGTTTGTATGAAATGTAAAGAGATAGTAGTACAGTAATTGCAGCATTACAGTAGGAAATCCAATTTCATAATCAAAATACCAGCAGACATGGTGGCCATGATATGTCTAGAAGTGGAAATTTATGATGCAGCAGTGGGCATGATATCAGACAAAGGCTTAATAGTCATGAGCCTGTATTATGGGCTATGATTATGATTGCATACTCAATCACCTTATTTGCCGTTTGCACAACACGGAATTTCTCTGGTGGCAAGGACGTTACGTTTCCTCATCACATTCCATTACAGAATCATGATTGCCAAATTAAATTAAATACATTAAAAATATATTATTAAAAAATAGCATGAGTATATTCCATAGGAGTAACAAAAATCTAATGCCACTCAAACATTTTTTTTTTCTATAATCATTTGTTTTCCTGTTCCTGTAGTGTCTTAGCTAATAATGTGTATCTGCATGTTGGTTACATTTTTTAGTGTTATTCATAATCACTGACAAAGAAGATTTTTCTCTTAAATTCTTCTGAGGGCTGATGACCCTCCTATGTGTGAGTCTTGTGGCACAATTTTATCGATTAGACACCTTTTAATCGACTGTCCAGATTTTAGCAATGTCCGTTCTAGCGTTTTTAATCATCTGACTGAGCCGTATACACTCAGTCAGATGTTATCCGACAATGACCATGTGTCTGCTATATTTAGTTATTTTAAATCAATAAGGCTTTTTACTTGTATTTAATATTTACATGTTCTGTTATTTCTTTATTGATTTATCTTTTCTACATTTTATACCTTTGTTACTTTATATACTGACATGCTGGCCTAAGTAATTAGGTCAGTGAACATTGCATTTTTTATATATGACTTTAGTTTGGCGCATTATAGCCTTAGTAGCTAATGCGCCAATAAAACCAACCAAACAAACAAACAAACATCTTAAATTCTTCATTATCACCCTCCACTATAGAAAGTTCAAACATTTACACTGTCAAGCTTTGATATATGGACTTGGGAGCAAAGTTATCCATATTGGGAGCACCTTATCCATAGTTATGAACCAGAAAAGAAGTTCTCAGAATTTTGCCTAAATTTTTCTTAAAGTGTTCAGATTCTTCATTTGATATGGTCATTGGTTAACATTTGTTAACCAGTAATCATAAAGAACCCATCATATAGAAACCATTCTCAACTTAAGTAATTGATCAACATAGTATGCACTGTCTTTAGATATGCCAGTAAGTTCAATAGTAAGTTTAAATCATTCAGCCATTTTTAATTGCTATTTATTTTATGATTGTTACTGTTACTGAAGTAGGAGATGTTGATGGGTGTCCCACACAACAGTCAAGTTCATCTCCCTCAATTGCATCATTCTGGGGATAAAATTTGAATACCACTCAACAACAGTGGAATATATTGAAGCTGAGTTCCCTAGTATTGCCATCATATTAGTATGGGCTTTGTTGTAGATATGCCCTTCAAATAACTTATTCTACTATCAAGTGTCTTCAAACATGACACTTGATAGCAGCATAAGTTGATGTTGTAGAGCGGATATCATCTTTTAAGGGCACAAAAGGTGATATAGTTGTACACGTTGGCACTAATGATATTAAGAGTAGGAGACTGGCGGAATTACTTAACAAGTACAGGTCACTGTTGAAAAAAGCCGTAAATTAGGGTTGAAATTGAAAGTGTCTGCAATTCTGCCCAGACACGATAGGAAGGAGTATATGATGAGAACCCTGTCAATCAATTTGGCCCTGGAAAGATTGTGCGAGGGCTCAAGGGGTAGAATATTTTTTTTTTTTTTTTTTTTTCAGCCTGGTCTGTACTTGTTAACAGGAGAGAATGCTTCTACAGGGATGGGATACACTTAAATAGAAAGGGTGCAAGAATGTTTGCTGATGCTATCGAGGCAGTGTTAGGTGGGTCGGAAAACTGCTAGTTTGGGGGATACAAGAACTAATAGATTAACAGTAGCCACTGGCAGAGGTGAAAGTGATTCTTGCACTGCTTCTATTGGAATGAGCCGCAGCCTGGAAAATAAGATGTAGGATATTTCAGAAACTGCTGGGAATCATTGGGGTACAAGTAAACACATGGGTTGTGTTAGGGTAGCTAAGAAAAAGAACAGGTGCATATATACTTGCATGTACACCAATGCTAGGAGTTTAGTAAATAAATTTGATGAATTTCAGGTATTGCTAAAAACATCAAAGGCAGATATTGTGGGAATTTCGGAGACGTGGTGTCACACAGATATAAGGAATGCAGAACTGGAATTTGTGGAGTAAAATGTCTACAGAAGGGATAGATAGGATAGGAAGGGAGGAGGGATTATGCTATTAGTCGTGAAATACATAAAATCCAAGGAAGTGAAGCCAGTCGACATTGCTGGACAGAGCAGTGTCGAGTCAGTTTGGTGTGACATAAGCATTGGGAGATCAAAATTGAGAGTAGGAGTGTGCTATAGGCCTAATGACTCTGATGAGTATAATAAGAAATTGTGCAAGGAAATAGAGTGGGCCAGTAAATCAGAGAGTCTTGTAATGTTGGATTTTAATTACCCAGATATTGACTGGAATTTGGGGTCTGGTCACTCACACACTAGCAAGGCTTTTGTGGATTTATTGGATGATTGTTTTCTACATCAGCATGTTCGGGAGGCAACTAGAGGGAGTAATACTCTTGATTTGATTATCAGTAGTGATTCTTCATGCATTAAGAATCTACAGGTAAATCAACCACTAGGTGGCAGTGATCACAGTGTGCTGAAGTGGGATTTACTCAAAGAGGTAACTACCATTAGGTGTAAAGGGAAAGGTTATTGCTTTCGTAAAGGCGACTACGATGGACTGTGACAGTATTTAAATTCTACACAGTGGGACCAACTGATGATGTTACCAACAGCAAATTCAAAATGGGAAGCATTCAAAGAACTTATCTTGGAAGCTACTAGGCTTTACATACCAACTAAGAAATATTGTTCAAGGTTTAAGCCTAAGTGGATGTCAGATGAACTAATGAGACATATGGCAGAGAAGAAAAATGCATTAGCATTAGTAGAGGCATTTGATGCAAGAAAGCAAGCTTATGCAGCATCAGCCAAAAAAAAAAAAAAAAAAAAACCCACTTTCACTTCACCCCTCTGTTCGTTCAAAATACCTGTCCAGCTGAGCCTTAAACTTATTTAGGCTATCAACCTCCACAAAGGATGGAAGTCTGTTCCACCAACCAACCACCCTCTGGCTAAAGGCAAATTTCCGCACATCTATCCTACATCTGTCTTTCCTCAATTTGAATTTATGCCCTCTCAGGATATTTTTCTGAGCTAGAGGAAGAATCCCATCAGCATTGAGCATGCTTAAACCATTCAAGGCTTTATACACCTCTATCAGATCACCTCGCTGGTGCCTAGTCTCCAGACACTGTAATTTGCAAAACTTAAGCCTTTCTTCGTAAGAGCACCCCTTTGTTCCATTCACTAATCTTGTTGCCCTTCGCTGTTCTCGTTCCAGCAGCTCTACATCCTTCTTGAAATGAGGCCTCCAGACCTGTATACAGTACTCTAGGTGTGGCCTGACCATTGCCTTATACAATGGAATAATCACCTCCTTATCCCTGCTGGAAAAATTCCTGTATATCATTGACAATACTCCATGAGCTACTCTTGCAGCCCGTCTGCACTGCTCAGAGAACTTCATATCTGCCTGCACAACCACCCCCAAGTCCCTTTCATTCTCTACCACTGTCAGTGTAGTACCACAGAGTTGATACATTGCTCTGGGGTTGCTGTTTCCCATGTGTAGTACTTTACATTTGTCAATGTTAAACTTCATTTGCCACCTCTCAGCCCATCTGCTCAACCTTTCCAGATCCTGTTGCAGCAGCATAGTGTCAGTAGTGTCCTTGACAACCCTGCCTACCTTTGTATCGTCTGCAAACCTCGACATTAAGCTTGATATACCATCATCAATATCATTTATAAATACAGAAAACAATAATGGACCCAACACTGAGCCCTGAGGGACTCCACTAATAACATTAGTCCACGATGAGCAGTGTCCATTGATTACCACTCTCTGTCTTCTCCCCCTCAACCACCCCTTTATCCATAGCAGCAATTTGCCTTCAATGTCACACTGCTCCAATTTGTGTAGCAGTCTTCCAAGTGCAACAGTATCAAAAGCCTTTCTGAGATCCAAGTATATAATATCAAAGTTATTCCCTGCATCCAGTTCTTTTGTGACTGCATCATAGTATCCAATCAAATTGGTCAGGCAAGACTTCCCCTTAACAAAACCATGCTGTGTCTGAGCTATAAACGAAGTCTTGTCAAAATGATCCTGCAGTGCTTCTTTAACCAGTGCCTCCATTAATGTTCCTGGAACAGAAGTGAAGTTAAACTCACAGGTCTATAATTACTTGTGTCAGCCTTTGATCCTCCTTTGTAAATTGGGGTCACATTTGCACATTTCCAGTCTATGGGTATCTCCCCTGAGTCCAAGGAAGCTCTCATAATTATGGCTAAGGGTTTGCTTACTTCCTTTGCTGCCTCCTTTAATATAACTGGATAGATCCCATCCACCCCAGGTGCCTTTCTTGTGTTTATCTTCAACAGTTTCTCCTCCACTTTACTCCCAGTTATTTCAAGATTCTGTAGCTTACTGCTAGAGTTGAATACACCTCTGGCATTCCCCTTGCTGAATAACTCCTCATGTGTGAATGTCGATGCAAAATATTCATTTAGTTTGTTAGCTACCTGAGCAGGATCATCAACAGTTGACCATTCAATATCAAGTTGACCAATCTGATTCATCCCCTTCCTTCTAGAGTTTACATAAGTAAAGAACTCTTTGCTGTTTTTCTTTGCATCCCTTGCCAAGGATTTCTTGTAATCTGCCTTCGCCTGCCTAACCTCCTTTGTAACTTGGTTGCATATCAACTTGTGTCTATCATAGGCTTCTGCATCATGTGTTAATTTGTTAGCTACCACCCACTTGGATCTTAGAAAGGCTTTTGATACTGTTGCACATGGAAGACTGCTATACAAATTGGAGCAGTGTGGCCTCGGAGGCAAATTGCTGCTATGGATAAAGGGTGGTTGAGGAGGAAAAGACAGAGAGTGGTAATCAATGGACACTGCTCATCGTGAACTAATGTTATTAGTGGAGTCCCTCGGGGTTCAGTATTGGGTCCATTATTGTTTTCTGTATTTATAAATGATATTGATGTATATCAAGCTTAATGTCCAAGTTTGCAGACGATACAAAGGTTGGCAGGGTTGTCAAGGACACTACTGACACTATGCTACTGCAACAGGACCTGGAAAGGTTGAGCAGATGGGCTGAGAGGTGGCAAATGAAGTTTACCATTGACAAATGTAAAGTACTACATATGGGAAACGGCAACCCCAGAGCAATGTATCAACTCTGTTGTACTACACTGACAGTGGTAGAGAATGAAAAGGACCTTGGGGTAATTGTGTAGGCAGATATGAAGTTTTCTGAGCACTGCAGACGGGCTGCAAGAATAGCTCCTGGTGTATTGTCGATGATATATAGGAATTTTTCTAGCAGGGATAAGGAGGTGATTATTCCCTTGTATAAGGCAATTGTCAGGCCACACCTAGAGTACTGTATACAGCTCTGGAGGCCTCACTTCAAGAAGGATGTAGAGATGCTGGAACGAGTACAGAGAAGGGCGACAAAATTGGTGAATGGAACAAAGGGGTGCTCTTACGAAGAAAGGCTTAAGTTTTGCAAATTACAGTGTCTGGAGACTAGGCACCAGCAAGGTGATCTGATAGAGGTGGATAAAGCCTTGAATGGTTTGAGCATGCTCAATGGTGATGGGATACTTCCTCTTGCTCAGAATAATCACCTTGAGAGGGCATAAATTCAAATTGAGGAAAGACAGATGTAGGATAGACGTGAGGAAATTTGCCTTTAGCCAGCGGGTGGTTGGTTGGTGGAACAGACTTCCATCCCTTGTCGTGGAGGTTGATAGCCTGAATAAGTTTAAGGCTAAGATGGACAGGTATTTCGAACGAACAGAGGGGTGAAGTGGAAGTGATTATTTTTTATTTATTTATTTATTTATTTATGTTTTTTTTTTTTTTTTGGCTGATGCTGCATAAGCTTGCTTTCTTGCATCAAATACCTCTACTAATGCTAATGCTAATAAGTTCAGATTTCTCTATTGTAGCATTTTTGACAGACATGACTTAAAAATTCTCTGTAAAAAAAATAACCTATTGTTAATGCAACTGGTGATTAGCAATTATAAATTTACTGCTAACTGCAACAATTAATGATTGTAAGGTACTAGTGCTATCTGTGTCCAAGCTGTAATTAAATCCAAACAACAGAAAACCAAAATAAATTAATTAGGAAAAGCTGATACACACCTAGAAAAGGAAAAAAGCATAGAATCCTGCAAGAGTAGATATATCTACAGCCTGGAATGGTAGCCAGACTCCACATCCATTGATAAATTCCAAAAGAAAACACTGACACCCATTTTAAGATGAATAATAACACTGAAGAAAGTTTGGTGGAATCTCAGCTACTTTTGTCAGGGTGAAAGATTTTTGTATTTTATTTTCTTTATCAAATAAAATAAAATAAAATGTAAATTTCACTGTTGACTGAAACCAATTTCCAGATGAGTTATAATCTAAATATGGACCAAAACCTATACACCTCTTACCAAAGAGCAAGGCAAAAAGTAAATGATAAGTTAACTTTTGAAAACACCACACTGAAATTAAGCAGATAAAAAGTAGCATAACTAAATTAAATAAAACTAAATGAAAAGTGGCCACTATATCAAAGAAAATGAAGGTTAAAGGGGGGGGGGGGGAGAACGAGAGAAAGAAAGAGGCAATAGACAGACTATATTTTCCTATCACAGACAAAGTATGAATTTGCACACTGTAAAAAATCATTTTAATTTAATTTGGTTACTTATTATTTGATCAGACCACATATAGATTTATACTTCTAGTATTATTAATATATTGTAATACCATTAAACAGGGATGGATCTTTAAATAACATTTCCTACACATAAAATTATTAGAATTTTTTAAATAATACATCTAGTCATTTTATGAACTTTTTGAATACAAATGTTTATTTTGCATCTATTATCATTATATACAGTAAGACCCCCCCCCCGTATCCGCGGAGGATACATTCCAAGACCTACCATGGATGGCTGAAATGGCGGATATAAGCAAACGCCTGCTGACCCCATATATAACGTGATTTTCTTGTACATACATAAGTATAATAAAGTTTAATTGATAAATTAAACACACAGTAAGACATTACCAACATTAAATTAAGTAATAAGTATAGCAGACCCCCGATTTATCAGGATTGGATTAAGTGGGACACTTCAAGACTCTAAATTAAAAAAAAATATATAAAAAATCAACCAGAAATTATAAAATTCGAATAATAACTAGAATAGGTATAAACAGATATTTTGCAAGTCGAAAATAAGCTACAAGAAGCGGCGTTATAAGTCGTCATTGGAAGATTAGTGCATCTGTTATCTTGCAAGCCCTTGCTCTTTTCACACCTACAAAAAAAAAAAAAAAGGAGACCAAATGTTAGTTTGGTTTAGTGCGTTGCATTGATTGTTGTGTTCCGTCGAACTGCAAAAGGACTTTTTTTTTTTTTCGTTATTTATGTCAGGAAAGTCCGAAATTTTTTTTTTTTTTATAGTAACTATTTTTTTTTTTTTTTTTTTTGTTTAGAAATCACGAAAATGATGGGCAAACGCAAAAGTTGTGCTTTAAAATTAAACAAAAACTTGGAATTATTCAAAAGTTTATAAACATGCATCCGTTAAATATATGTAAAGAACCATTATAATGTTGGTGACCAAACCATAGGAGACACTGCAAAAAATAAAGGGAAGCTATCAGATTTAAAATTGACTTTATAAAAAATAAAGGGAGCATCGTATTGGACACACAAGTAGTACGTGTTAAGTTTTTTTCCCATGGTTAACCGCAGGTAACTGAATTAGCGGATACCGAATCAGCGGATATGGGGGCACAACTGTATATATTATATATGTTATATACATTATATATATATAATATAAAATTACAGTTTTCACTGGTAGGAGATGTTACTTAAATTAATAACATGGAAAAGGATTCTTTTAGGTTCTTCAAAGCTAGATGAATTAGAACAGTCTCTCCAAGCCCTTTCAGGATCATCAAGAAGCCCAACCCATAGTCCTCAGCCTCTTCAACATTCTCCTTTGCACTTTGCACAGTCTACGCCTCTAAAGGTATTTAATTATTTGTTATTCATTTTGAAATTTAACTTAAGAAATAGAATAAAATTTTCTTCCAAAGTGTTTTTCACCAATTTTTCAGAAAACCTAAGTTATATGATACTCCATAATCATATGCTACAATAGTATGATTCTATTGTCCTAAATATTATTATTTAAAAAATTATTATTATAGTTGCTCTTATATTATTTCTCCCTAATTAGGGGTTCCACCTCGTGACTGGTAGTGCTACCAAGTACACAAGGTGACTGTTATGTCTGCTGTTACTGGCCAGGGAACTCTGACTATCCTACAGGTGTTCAGGATTGCCACTTTCTGGAGTTCCTTTTAGGTGTTCTCTGGGAGCCTATTGCTGCTAGGCTGTTATGTAGGGTCTTTGGCACCATACCTGTGGTTCACACAATGATCAGGATGGTTGTTACTTGTTGCATATTCCACATCTGCAATTCGCAATCCGCATTGCAGACACGATAGGAGGGAGTATATCATGAGAGCCTTGTCGATCAATTCGGCCCTAAAGATTGTGCAAGGCTCAAGGGGTAGAATTTTTTTCAGCCTGGACTGTACTTGTTAACAGGAGAGATTGCTTCTACAGGGATGGGATACACTTAAATAGAAAGGGTGCAAGAATATTTGCTGATGCTATCGAGGCAGTGTTAGGTGGGTCGGAAAACTGCTAGCTTGGGGGGAGACAAAGACTAATAGATTAACAGTAGCCACTGGCAGAGGTGAAAGTGATTCTTGCACTGCTTCTATTGGAATGAGCAGAAGCCTGAAAAACAAGATGCAGGATATTTCAGAGACTGCTGGAAGTCATTGCGGTACAAGTAAACACATGGGTTGTGTTAGAGTAGCTAAGAATAGAAACAGGTGCATGTATACTTGCGTGTACACCAATGCTAGGAGTTTAGTAAATAAATTTGATGAATTTGAGGTATTGCTCAAAACATCAAAGGCAGATATTGTTGGGATATCAGAGACGTGGTGTCACACAGATATAAGGAATGCAGAACTGGAATTTGGGGAGTACAACATCTACAGAAAGGATAGACAGGATAGGAAGGGAGGAGGGGTTATGCTATTAGTTAACTATATAATATCGGTGTAAATACACCATAGTTAACCCATATATTTGAGCTACGATTGTAGCGTAGAAGGCATCTTTTTAAATGTATCTCATAATGTGGTTGCCTTCACAACAAGATAGCTACTATTGAATTACTTCAAATAAATAACGCTTCTCTAGTAGAGAAGACTACTGTTATTTATTTTCAGCGGTACCACCACCCAGACGATCGTTTCGAAGCTTTTTGGCTTCGTCATCAGTGGGCGGGCAGGTACCCAGGTAATACAGCAAGCCATCTCAGTTGCGAAGTTATATCCACATTATGAGAGATGCCAGAAGGGTGTGGTGGTAATGTATTTGGAAAATTAAATGCACTAGGCATAATCCTTATGGGTTTTGATAATTAACTATATAATATCGGTGTAAATACACCATAGTTAACCCATATATTTGAGCTACGATTGTAGCGTAGAAGGCATCTTTTTAAATGTATCTCATAATGTGGTTGCCTTCACAACAAGATAGCTACTATTGAATTACTTCAAATAAATAACGCTTCTCTAGTAGAGAAGACTACTGTTATTTATTTTCAGCGGTACCACCACCCAGACGATCGTTTCGAAGCTTTTTGGCTTCGTCATCAGTGGGCGGGCAGGTACCCAGGTAATACAGCAAGCCATCTCAGTTGCGAAGTTATATCCACATTATGAGAGATGCCAGAAGGGTGTGGTGGTAATGTATTTGGAAAATTAAATGCACTAGGCATAATCCTTATGGGTTTTGATAATTAACTATATAATATCGGTGTAAATACACCATAGTTAACCCATATATTTGAGCTACGATTGTAGCGTAGAAGGCATCTTTTTAAATGTATCTCATAATGTGGTTGCCTTCACAACAAGATAGCTACTATTGAATTACTTCAAATAAATAACGCTTCTCTAGTAGAGAAGACTACTGTTATTTATTTTCAGCGGTACCACCACCCAGACGATCGTTTCGAAGCTTTTTGGCTTCGTCATCAGTGGGCGGGCAGGTACCCAGGTAATACAGCAAGCCATCTCAGTTGCGAAGTTATATCCACATTATGAGAGATGCCAGAAGGGTGTGGTGGTAATGTATTTGGAAAATTAAATGCACTAGGCATAATCCTTATGGGTTTTGATAATTAACTATATAATATCGGTGTAAATACACCATAGTTAACCCATATATTTGAGCTACGATTGTAGCGTAGAAGGCATCTTCTACTGGCCCATTCTATTTCCCATGGGAAATAGAATGGGCCAGTAAATCAGAGAGTCTTATAATGGGGGATTTTAATTTCCCAGATATTGACTGGAATTTGTGGGTTGGTCACTCACACACTAGCAAGGCTTTTGCGGATTTATTGGATGATTGTTTTCTACACCAACATGTTCGGGAGGCAACTAGAGGGAGTAATACTCTTGATCTGATTATCAGTAGTGATTCTTCATGCATTAAGAATCTTCGGATAAAGGAACCACTAGGCGGCAGTGATCACAGTGTGATGAAGTGGGATTTACTCAAGGAGGTAACTACCATCAGAGGTAAAGGGAAGGGTTTTTGCTTTCGTAAAGGCGACTATGATGGTCTGAGACAGTATTTAAATTCTATACAGTGGGACCAACTGATGATGTTACCAACAGCAAATTCAAAATGGGAATCATTCAAGGAACTAATCTTGGAAGCTACCAGGCTTTACATACCAACCAAGAAATATTGTTCAAGGTTCAGGCCTAAATGGTTGTCAGATGAACTAATGAAACATATGGCAAAAAAGAAAAATTATGAGAGCTTCTTTGGACTGAGGGGAGGTACCAATAGATACATACAAATTAATGGGTGACATGGAGGCCTATGATAGATATAGGTTGGTCGGTAACCAAGTCACAAAGGAGATTAGGCAGGCAAAGGCAGATTATGAGAAATCCTTGGCAAAGGATGCAAAGAAAAACAGAAAAGAGTTCTTTACCTATTTAAACTCAAGAAGGAAAGGGATGAATCAGATTGGTCCACTGGATGTTGATGGTTCAACAGTTGAGGATCCTGCTCAGGTGGCTAACAATCTAAACAAGTATTTTGCATCTACATTCACACATGAGGAGTTATTCAGGAAGGGGAATGTCGTAGGTGAAGTAAACATTGTCAGTGAGCTAGATGATTTTCTAATAACTGAGAGGAAAGTGGAGGAGAAATTGTTGAGGATAAACATAAAAAAGGCACCCGGGGTGGATGGGATCTATCCAGTTATATTAAAGGAGGCAGCAAAGGAAGTAAGCAAACCCTTAGCCATAATTATGAGAGCTTCTTTGGACTCAGGGGAGGTACCAATAGACTGGAGATGTGCAAATGTAACCCCAATTCACAAAGGAGGATCAAAGGCTGACACAGGTAATTATAGACCTGTTAGTTTAACTTCGGTTAAAGAAGCACTGCAGGATCATCTAGACAAGAATTCACTTATAGCTCAGACACAGCATGGTTTTGTTAAGGGCAGGTCTTGTCTGACCAATTTGATTGAATACTATGATGTAGTCACAAAAGAACTGGATGCAGGGAATAACTTTGATATTATATATTTGGATCTTAGAAAGGCTTTTGATACTGTTGCGCATGGAAGACTGCTGCACAAATTGGAGCAGTGTGGCATTGGAGGCAAATTGCTGCTGTGGATTAAAGGATGGTTGAGTGGCAGAAGACAGAGAGAGGTAATCAATGGACACTGCTCAACGTGGACTAATGTTATTAGTGGAGTTCCTGAGGGTTCAGTGTTGGGTCCATTGTTGTTTTCTGTATTTATAAATGATATTGATGATGGTATATCAAACTTAATCTCCAAGTTTGCAGACGACGCAAAGGTTGGCAGGGTTGTTAAGGACACTACTGATGCTATGCTGCTGCAACAGGATCTGGAAAGGTTGAGCAGATGGGCTGAGAGGTGGCAAATGAAGTTTAACATTGACAAATGTAAAGTACTACATATGGGAAACAGTAACCCCAGATCAGCGTATCAACTCTGTGGTACTACGCTGACAGTGGTAGAGAATGAAAAGGACCTGGGGTTAATTGTGCAGGCAGATATGAATTTCTCTGAGCAGTGCAGACGAGCTGCAAGAGTAGCTCATGGTGTCTTGTCAATGACATACAGGAATTTTTCTAGCAGTGATAGGGATGTGATTATACCCTTGTATAAGGCATTGGTCAGGCCACACCTTGAGTACTGTATACAGGTCTGGAGGCCTCATTTCAAGAAGGATGTAGAGCTGCTGGAATGAGTACAGAGAAGGGCAACAAGATTAATGAATGGAACAAAGGGTTGCTCTTACGAAGAAAGGCTTAAGTTTTGCAAATTACAGTGTCTGGAGACTAGGCATCGGTGAGATGATCTGATAGAGGTGTATAAGGCTTTGAATGGCTTGAGCATGCTCAATGCCGATGGGATTCTTCCTCTTGCTCAGAATAATCACCTGAGAGGGCATAAATTCAAAATGAAGAAGGACGGATGTCGGATAGATGTGCGGAAATTTGCCTTTAGCCAGCGGGCAGTTGGTTTGTGGAACAGACTTCCATCACTTGTTGTTGAAGTTGATAGCCTAAACAAATTTAAGGCTTAGCTGGACAGGTATTTTGAACGAACGGAGGGGTGAAATGGGAGTAGTGGTTGTGTTTTTTTTTTTTTTTTTTTTTGGCTGATGCTGAATAAGCTTGCTTTCTTGCATCATATGCCTCTACTAATGCTAATCTCTTTTATCTCCTGTCTTAGGTTTGTGTACTTCCTGGTTTTTTTCCACATGGGTTTTCTGAAGGTTGTCAGTGTTGGGCACTGCTATATCAAGCAGATTGGTTTGTTTGTTTGTTATTTAAGAGCATTAGCAACTAAGGCCATATTGCTCCAGGGATATGTTGTGGTCATTCCCTGACCTTTCCGCATCCTCCGTATTTGGTAGTCATGGGCTCGAACCCATGTCTAATCAAGAAGCGTGTGCTATGCACTGCTGCTCCTGCCCACCTGGCTACGGAGGCGCTGTAAGCAGATAGGTAGTCTTTTCCTTTTGTCCACTGGGACTGCATGGTTTTACGGTCAAAGCTTGTTTTTATTCCTTTGTCTTGTTGCAAGTTGCTTATATCTTTAATAATTTCCATCTATTCTGATTACATCTTTCGTGGATGCAGTTATTCCTGTAAAATATCTCAGATAAGAGATTTCCTGACTTAAAATATAATAGTTCAAAATTTTAATATTTGTTAATATCCTATTTATTATATTTATTATTCTATTTTTATTTGGTTTAAATATAGAACATTGATTTAAATTCAATATGAGGACACAGATTCTCTACAAAAGAAAATCACAATAAGTTAGCATTTGTCCGATTTTATGAATATTAGCAGGTTTCGATCACATAAGTTGTCTGTCAAACATGTCTTTTTAGGAATTTGCTGGATTTTTTCAAATTTTCAAGCAGAATGAAAAGCACCTTTGGAATAAGAAAGTGAAAAAAAGTGACACAGAAGAGGAGTAAGTTCAAGAGCACAGGTTTTGATCGCAAGTGGAGAATACGATCAGGACCCGGAGCTTTCTTAGCATCAAGATTCATCCAAATCCTTTTGACAGTACAATGAATGAGTACAACAAACAATTGTACAGAGAAATAGAGTGGACTAGTAAATCAAAATGTCTTATAATGGGGGATTTTAACTTCCCAGATATTGACTGGAACTTGTGGGTTGGTCACTCACATACTAGCAAGACTTTTGGGGATTTATTGGATTATTGTTTTCTGCAGCAGCATGTTCGAGAGGTAACCAAAGAGGGTAATACTCTTGATCTGGGTATCAGCAGTGATCATTCGTGTATTAAGAATTTGCAGATAAAGGAACCACTAGGTGGCAGTGATCATAGCATACTGATGTGCGATTTACTTAAAGATGTAACTACAATCAGGGTTAAAGGACAGTTTTTGCTTCCTTAAAGGTGATTACAGTGGTCTCAGACAGTTTTTAAATTCTGTACAGTTGGATCAACTGATGATGTCACCAACAGCAAATTCTAAGTGGGAAGCATTCAAGGAATTAATCGTGGAAGCTGCTAGATTTTTCATACCGATTAAGAAATATTGTTCAAGGTTTAGGCCTAAATGGTTGTCAAATGAAATAATGAGAGTTGTGGGAGAGAGAAAAATGCATGGGATGCATATAAATTATCAGGTGACACAGAAGCCTATGGCAGATATAATCTAGTCTGTAATCAAGTCACAAAGAAGATTAGGCAAGCGAAGGCAGATTACGAGAAATCTTTGGCAAAGGATGCTAAGAAAAACAGCAAGGATTTCTTTGCTTATACAAACTATAAAAAAAAGGAAGGGGATGAATCAGATTGGTCCACTTCATATTGATGGTTCGACTGTTGATGATCCTGCTCAGAAAGCTGACAAACTGAATGAGTATTTTGCATCTACATTCACACACAAGGAGTTATTAATGGAGAAAAATGCCAGAAGTTTATCAAACTGTATCAGGGTGCTTAATGATTTTTTAATAACTGAGAGCAAAGTAGGGGAGAAATTGTTGAAGTTAAACATAAGAAATGCACCTGGGGTTGATAGGATCTATCCAGTTATATTAAAGGAGGCAGCAAATGAAGTAAGCAAATCCTTAGCCATTATGAGAGCATTCTTGGACTCAGGGGAAGTCCCCCACAGACTGAAGATGTGCAATCCCCATTTCACAAAGGGGGATCGAAGGGTGCTACAAGTAATTACAGACAAGTTAGTTTAACTTCTGTTCCAGGTAAAATGATGGAGTCACTGGTTAAATATGCATTCCAGACAAGACAAGATTGTAGCAATAATTCAAACACAGCATGGGTTTGTTAAGGGAAAGTCTTGTCTGACACATTTGATTGAATACCATGATGTGATTACAAAGGAACTGAATGCAAAAAATAATTTTGATTTCATATACTTGGATTTCAGGAAAGCTTTTGACACTGTTGTGCGTGGAAGACTACTGTACAAATTAGAACAGAATGGTATTAAGGGTAAGTTGCTACAATGGATAAAAGGGTGGTTAAGTGGGAGAAGACAGAGAGTGGTAATCAATGGATGCTGCTCTTCGTGGACTAATGTTATTAGTGGAGTCCCATTGGGTTCGGGCTCCACTGTTGTTTTGTGTACAGCCACTCCCCGATTAACGTAAGGGTTGTGTTCCGTGGAACGCTACATAAGTCGGAATTTCCTAAATAAGCATTTAGGGAAATTCCGCACTCACAACTATGTGCACTGATTTTGATAGAAGCAAAAAAGAACTGTTCAATGGACATGTAAATAGAATTATTCAATTTTTTAATCTGCCCAGGAAAAATTTGAAAAGTGTACAAAATTTCAAAATTAAATTACAAAAAGAGAGAGGTGACAGGCATAACGTCAGCAAGCTTTTCCTTTTGAGCATCGTTGCCAGAATTAACTCCATCTAATAAGCACACTGCTGTGGAATTTGAGGTACAGTGGGATCGACTGATGTTACCAACAGCAAATTCTAAGTGAAAAAAAAACCCCTTCTAAATCTCTTTGGAGATTTAGAAGGTTTTTTTTTTTTTCCAACATATCACAAAATTTCTCTGCAGCTGCAGAATCAGCACTGGCGACTTCACCACATACTTTAATGTTTTGTAAACCAGTGTGATGCTGTTTGTTTGTTTATTTGGTTTTTAGGAGCATTAGTAACTAAGGCCATATTGCTCCAGGGATATGCGGTAGTCATTCCCTGACCTTTCCACATCCTCCATATTTGGTGGTCACGGGCTTGAACCCCGGTCTAATCAAGAATTGTGTGCTACGCACTGCTGCTCCTGCCCACCTGGCTGCGGAGGCGCCCCAGCACGATGCTTGATCCTATTAAACTACCCGTTGCTTGCCACGAACTATGTAATTATCGTTACCTTCATAAATACTTCTTGCTTGAATGGCCGTTAGATTAAGGGGAACTTGCTTCTAAATCTGATTTTCCATCCATATTATTAATAGCTTTTCCATCTTTGATATAGCACCTGAACGCTGTTTTGTGATTACTGTTTTTGGGGCGGACTGGCCCCGGTACAAAATTTGTTGATCCTTTAACATGTTCTTCTATACGTGCACTGTCCCTTAAAGTACTATTCACTGTTGAAGCAGTGAGACCTAATTCTGTGCAATAGATGACAAACTTTGTCCTGCTTCCTACTTCTTAATTAATCATCATCATTCTAAATCAGTTTTGTTTTGTTTCATTTCCTAGCACTACCAGCACTTGCACTTTCTGTTGGTCGCTTTCCCTTCATCATTGTAATAAGTAAATAGGAATGAAGAGAAGATTCTGAAAATTTATTTGTTGTTTTTATAATTGAAGATTTCAGTGACATTGTTTTCATTGTTTTATGGTAGTGACCTCTAGAAATGTGTTTTTGAAAAATATTACAAAGGCGTTCAAAATTGATTCTTATAACGGAACATTTGATAACGATGAAAGTGTAGTGCAATTTCCATTATAAAAATGACCTTTTAGAGAGATAAATAGCTTAGTTATATAGCGAAAATTTGAACTTCCGAGGTGTTGAAATGAATTACCAAAAAAAAATGTGTTATTGGGTTCACATTACGATATTTTCACGATATCTCCATTTATTCCTACTAGATGCAAAATATATTTCCACGATTTTTTAAAGTTTGAACTGGCTGACAAAAAGTCAAGTATTACATAAGTTGGGGAGTTCCTGTATTTATCAGTGATATTGATGAAGGTATATCAGGCTTGGTGTCGAAATTTGCAGATGATACAAAGGTTGCCAGGGTTGTTAATAACAGTAATGGCAGTGTGCTACTGCAAAAGGATCCAGATAATTTGGGCAGATGGGCTGAGAAGTGGCAACTGAAGTTTAATATTGACAAATGCAAAGTACTGCAATGGGTAGAAGTAACTCCAGAGGAACGTACCAACTGTGTGGTATTACACTTAGGGTGGTAGAAAAGGAAAAATACCTGGGAGTAATTGTGCAGTCAGCTATGAAGTTTTCTAAACAATGTAGACAGGCTGTACAAGCAGGTCATGGGGTTTTGTCAACGATATACAGGAATTTTGCTAGCAGGGAAAAGGAGGTGATTATCCCTTTGTATAAGGAAATGGTCAGGCCATGCCTTGAGTACTGTATACAGGTCTGGAGGCCTCATTTTAGGAAGAATGTAGATTAGCTTGAGCATGTACCGAGAAGGGCAACAAGATTGGTGAGTGGAACGAAGGTGGGGGGTCCTCTTACCAAACGAGGCTTAAGTTCTGCAAATTGCACAGCTGGAGACTAGGCACCTGGGAGGTGATCTGATTGAGGTGTATAAGGCCTTGAATGCGTTGAGCATGCTGAATTCTGATGGGATTCTTCTGCTTGCTCAGATTACGAACCTAAGGGGCATAAATCGAAATCAAGGGAAGACAGTTGTAGAATAGATGTGCGGAAATTTGCCTTTAGCCAGCAGGTGGTTAATTGCTGTAACAAACTTCCATGTGCCCTTGTGGAAGTTGATAGCTTAAAAAAATTCAAGGAGGAACTAGACAAACGTTTAGAGGGAATGGTTGAGTGAATTTTTTTTTTTTATGGCTGATGATACATAAGCTCATATGCTTGCTTTCTTGCATCACATTCCTCTATATCTATTACTATTACAGACAGAAGCCCACAGGAGGCATTTAATGGAGTGTACGGAGAATGGTGAGAGGAGGTTTACCAAGATCATTAATACGTGAGTTGGAAGAAAAATAGGATGCTAGTAGATCAGCTTTATCCTGGGCTGAAGTTTCACTAGAACCATTTGGTTTTGACAGAGGTGGGAGCAGAGATGGACAAAAGTTACGACCATTAGCTTTGGCAAGAGACCAGAATGCTCGGCTACCATTTGGACAAGAAGCAAGTTTTCTACCCTTAGCCTTTTGAAATCTAGTTTGGACCTATTAATAATTGCTTTACAGTTGTTGTGAGCTTTGGGGTAAGTAGAAAATGAAATTGAAGATTTGGAAACAAGCCAATTATGATACGCAATATTCTTCTCTTGAACAGCCTTAGCACATTTATTGGAAAACCAAGGTTTAGATGAAGGATGAGATTTTAACGTGGAGTGTGGAATAAAGGAGTCTGTCCCTGTAAGGATAATTTCACTGGCACAATCCGAGCAAACAATGACAACAGAAGTTTTGAAACAGTAATCTGACCGTGGAAAAGAAGAAAAGACATCTCGCAGATCAACCCATTTTGCATTGTTGTAATGCCAAACAACGTCAGCTTGGGAATGGCTGATGTTGTTTGGCATTAAAAGCATCACCAGTTGTGATGGTCTCTTCTCCAATCATTTATCTTCCTTGACAGTGTACATAGAAAAGTTGTTATTGAGAAAAATATCAAGTGTGTTGGCTGTGTGGTTGGGATTGTCTGGTATTCTGTAGGTAAATGGACAATCTCTGCAAGGTCATTAGTAATTGCAAAAGACTCAGCATTTTGACCAGCTGAATCCATGTGACTAGAAAATGGAAGCGAGCTGGAGTTGTGAACATTAAAATCACAAAAGAAAATTACAGTAATACCCCGAAGTTACGCGATAGGTGGGTCCGACGAAAATCGCGTAAGTCGAATTCGCGTAAGTCGGGATACAACTTTGCATATAAATACATATAAATTTTGCTCAATTGGGACCAAGGACTAACAAAAACACTAGTTTAGAAGAAAAATATTAATAAAATTGCAGTTCTTTATACATATTAATACAAAATATGTGTTAAAAAAACAAATGACCTACGTTAAAAAGTTATTTCGATGTCGATGGCTTCATAAAATCTAACAAATTCGTCTGATGACACAGCGCCTTCTTTTTTTCACGCAGAATTTCTTCGTAGCAAGCTAATAATTTTTTTATTCCTTGCTTTGTAGCTATAACGCGTTCTTCGTTGGAGCCTATGTTTTCTAAAATTTTTAAGCCCTTTACAATTGAGCCCTTTTCAATTTTCAACGTGTCAAGTTTGCAATTGTCATGTGCTTTTCGCCGTTGCTTCATTTAGGCCTGTAGCACGTGCAATATCACATGGTCTTTCATTTCGATCAAAGCGTTTCACAATTTCATATTTTTTCTCTATTGACAGAGGCGGACTGGCCATAAGCCTTACCGGGGAAACCCCGGTGGGCCGGTGTGATTTTGACCATAAACCATAGTATGAGGCCACTATAAATTTTCCCGGGTAAGAATTTTTGACCCAGTCCGCCTCTGTTTATCGATAATTGCTTTTCTTTTTCTCTCTGAATCTGCAGTGTCTTCACCAGGACGCTTCCTTTTCACACCTTTTAATTAAGTATTTTACTCATTTTTAGGGAATAAAGCACAATTACAAAACGAGGAGGCATGCTTGATACGCATAAACAAAGCTGCGCGCATGTAGCAACTGAATAAACAACACCATAAAGGCAGAGATACACTTAACACCTCACATTTCTAGGGGTTACTACCATAAAACAATAAAAATCCAGTTGCTTTTCTGCTAGTGAAATCTGTTATAAACTGGTAGTAAACTCCATCTAATTGCATTTGCGATTATACCGATAGCTGGAATTGTGTTGGTTTTTACGTTATTATGGTGAAATGTGTTTCCCCTTCACTGATATAAAAAACATAAAAGCAGCAAAGTTGACTTTTGTTCATCTTTCGCTCTCATTCTCCGCCGTCGCACCGTATATCGATAACATATGAAAAACGACCTTGAAGATAGTGGGCGGCAGTGTTGCCAAACGAAAAAATCAAGAACCGCGTAACTCCGAGTTCGCGTAAGTCGGGGTAGCGTAAGTCGGGGTATTACTGTACCTCACTCTTAGGAAAGTTGATTAGAGAAAGTCAAGTTTCAAAGAAAGGAAGTCAAATATTTCCAAGTGATTAGTGGAGTTGGGAGAACAATAGAGGCAACAGATATATTTGGCAGAATGTGGTAGAGAGATTGTAACCAGAGAAAGAAGAGATTCCAAATTACTAATTCTCTGACAGGGAATATACCAGAACAGGCATATGAACAAGTGCCACCTTTGAAGTGAAACGAATGATACAGCAAAATAATTTAGACAACTGAGAAGAGCACTGGTTGAATCATCCGATTACTGAGATTCTGTCAGAAAAAGTACATGTGGTTTGGCAGGCTGTAAGTGGAAATGGACATCGTTGAGGTTAGAACTGTGATCACACATTTGAGAAACAAACGAGGAAGTGTTTCGGAGGTTTGATCTTTTTGCAGATAAGTTTGCTCTATTAGTTTGAGAATTCATGGTGTATTCAGCAGTAAGAATAGGTGGGGGGGTCATGCTGTAATGAAATTTTTGGATGTGGTGTACACATGGTAAGAATATACCCAGCTTGATATAACGTGGCCTCGACAATACCCCCCACAATCCCCTGATTCTGAGTCACTATATGGCAGAGTAGAGGCAGCAAGATTATACACACTAGCTGACCCAGAAGCCTTCTAGAGAGTTACCAGTATGTTTGGTCTGGTGTACTAACTAGTAGCCAGCCTGCAAACACTGTTTTAGAGCTGTACCCTGAAAATGTAAGGAATATTAGATCTTGCCATGACGTCTCTCATAACTTTAAAAGACAATCATACTGCAAATGGAAGAGTTGGGGGAGGGTCTGCAAGAGCTTTGCTCTGGAGTCTAAACATGGGTTCCGTCACTTCAAGCCTCCAATAAGCAAAGTGGTGGTATTGCACCAGTTGATGTCTTCTGCCACCTAGTATTCCCTGGTAACATAGAGGGATGGCATTCCTCTGTGTTGTGCGGGGGCAACACGTTGACCCTAGCTTAACACCTGGATGGTCACACACAGTGTGCTAGGCACTGTATTTCAGGACTTGCACACCAAACTGCACCTGTGGCGAGAGTGAAGACTGGGCACACATTCTATATGAATGTATAATTTGTGACATTCCCAGAACACAACTAATAGCACAGATTGGCCCCCTTTCCAGGGGAGAAAAACATTTGTTCATGATAGAAGAGGAAAATTATAAAGTCTTTACAGCCTTCACACAGAAAGTATTTGAAATGCACAGAACTATCCAAAGGGTGGCAATTCAGCCCCCCCCCAGCAATTAAACAATAATCAATAGTTAAAATTGCCCACATTTCCCACCACGCCCAGATTATGACCTAATAACTGCCAGGACAGCAGTATTCTGTGCCTGACATGAAAAACCAGATTGACCTGGGTACCCCCCCCCCCCAGGACTATCCTGCCATGTGTAGGAACTGGGGCCCCACACCAAATAAGTAACGATGTGGGAGTGGAGATGTACAGGCAGCTAGGGAAGCAGATTATCTGAAAAATATCAGTAAGCTGGTAGCAAGAGGCTGCAGTGTAGAATGAAAGAAGAATGAATAGGCTGATCACTGAGTGAAAGAGTGAATTAGGAATTACGGAAAAAGGGAATTAATGTCAGTTTTGGTGAAAGAAAGACTGACCCAGCACAAGGGAAAGAGACTGAATGAGTGTTATGGTGAATGGGAATGAGTGGAAGAGCAAATGTAATTGGCTCAAAGAATACAAAGTTAATAATAACTCACACCACTTTATATATACTAAGAAGCATTTACTAACAACACAAACACTATCACTGCATTCTCCCCGGGCCTGCAAAAAACTGGCGGCTAGGCCTGCACCACAACTGAAGAATAATAGTAAGTTGAGGTGCCCAGAGAGTGCAGTGCAGAAAGCAAGAGTCGAACAAATGAAATGAAAGCCAGAAGAATGAATGAGAGTGTAAGTGTGTGAGAAAAAGAACACAAACCATAAATATTTACAGTTAAGTACACACTAACCCTAGTTTTAATCTTTTCTGTTCTTTCTTATTTTGCTTAATTATTAAGTATTAGTATTTTTAGTATTTCACTAATTAATAAGCATTAGTGAGTAATTACATTACACCATTGCATCCCCCCTGGTGTGTGAGAAAGAGATGAATGAGTGAGTGAAAAAAAAAAATAAATAAAAGTACATTATATAACCAAACAAAAAAAAAATGATAAAACTATAAGAAAAAAGTATAAAAATAGAATACAAGTAGAGAGAGAATGTGGATTATGAATGAAGTAAAGATGTGTCTCTCCCCCCCCTTGCCTGGTGGATTCCCCCCTGCCAGCTAACATATCCTCCCCTGGAGCGGGTTGAGCAGTTTGACCTTCCTACCGGATTCGATGAATCCGTCTCCTCCCCTCCTTGCCCCCTCATACTTGGCCTGGTGGGCCTCATCCCCACTGACATCTTTGGGATGCCTACTCTATTCTTCTACCCATCATTCCTTCTACCTGTTACCCCCAGTCTCTAATCTCCCCTCCCACTCTAACTTGAAATTAGTCCCCCCCCCCCGTTTCTTTCTTTTTTTTAATATATATAGGTCTTGCCACTGAAATCCTCGGAAAATAGGTGGCAGGGCCTGCCAAAGTACTTATATAATCTACTAGGTGCTTGACCTCCCTCCCCGTGGCAAAGTGTGGACAACAGTGTGTCCCGATAGGGGGCCCAACAGCTAAATGGTCAGAGAAACAACAGAACATAACACTACACAACAAAGCACTCCCCACACACTTTTTAAATCTCTGACCTTCACAGAGTTTTGTGTCACTTACAAAGAATACAATACGGAGATGGGGGAAACCCCAGTGCCGTCAGACAACTAACACACTTTAGTCCCACCATGGCGAAGGTGCAAGCAGAGGATTTGGCTGACTGGACTTCACCGAAATTTGGCCCACTTGACTTGAATGCCACCCGAATATGTCCCATCAGCTTTTAAGACCCCCAGGTCGCAAGCACAGCTTGGATCCCATCCACCCTGGGTGTCTTTCTTATGTTTGACTTCAACAATTTCTCCTCCGCTTTACTCTCAGTTATCACAAAATCATTTATCTTCCTGTTAGAGTTTGATATGCTTCTGACCTCCAATTCCCAACAGAATTTCTAGTTAGTAGAGATTGGATCCTGTTTCTTTAAATACACAGTTATTCAAAATAAAGTCTGGGGTTTCAGAATTTTTTTTTTTGGGAAAGTGCATGTGTCATAATCATTTGTAGCCATCTCAAAAGAACGCATAATATCTCAAGTTTTGTTCCCACGCTTGCAATGTTCGGTATGCTGTACGGCTAACCACCAGATGGCGTTGGACGCATACTGCTGTGCAGTCGTTCGTTTGCCTGTGACGCCAGTTCTGCTCTGTTGCAACATGGCTTCAGAATGTAATGAGAAAGCTTGTATTGTGTTGGAGTTTCATGTATGTAAATCTGTTACTGTTGTGGAACGCCACTTTGCTGACAGAGTGATTTTTTCTGATGAATTGACCTTCCATTTGTCGGGGAAAGTGAATAAGCAGAATGTGCGATTTTTGACGATTTCACTAAAGGCTCTCCTATTGAACATTTATGAGGTATGTAAACAAGAAACACCTGGATCCTCCTCCTGCCCACAAAAACAAGCCAGTATTTTTAATTTCGTAAAAAGGAGCAGTTTAGAAGAAGTTGCAGTATAGCAAAACTTGCTGCAATGGCTAGATTGTCCAATAATAGCATTACAACAAGCTCATTCATATGAGAGTCTTTGCAACAACAGGGAAATTCATTACCAAAAAACAACACTCGAGTAATGGATCTCATTCATACGTTTTATGACAGTGCCAAATGTGAAACTATAAATTAATTGGATTGTATTAAGAAGAATAGGAAAAAATTTTCTATAACTTTAGATGAGTGGACTAGCAAAAGGAATTGCAGATATTTGAATATCAACGTACACCGTTTTGCGGAAGATTTTAATTTAGGCTTACTTCCAATAGCTAGTTCCTGCGATGCTAAGAAAACATTAGAATTAGTTTCTGAGAGGCTACATTTAACTTGGATCTAGCAACCAACATAGTTGCAGTTACAAATGATTGTGCCGCTGTTATGAAAAATTTTGGCAACTATGCTATTCACATGCCACACACCTAGCAGTTACTGATGTGTTATATAAAAATAAAAAAATTGCTGAAACCAATGTATATATTACAAGTGAGGAATCGGAAGATGGAGTAGAGTGTGAAGATGACTGTGACGAGGATTTGTTAAATTCTCTTGATCTAGATAACGACTGTGGATTCCCTATGTTGTCTGACAATTACAAACAATCAATTTCCCAAATTAGAAAAATTTTCAATTTTTTTTAGAAAGTCTCCCATTAGCATCCTTCAGAATTATATAAAACAAGAAAGAGAGAAAGGAATTAAGTCTGATTCTTGACTGCCAAACAAGATGGAATAGTTTAGAGGCCATGATTGAAAGATTTATAACATTAAAAGAATGTGTTGTTTTAGCTTTGAATGATATTGGTGCTTCCCATATGTGGAATGAAGCTCAATATCCTAAAATCATGGAGCTTCTTAAAGTGTTGGGACCAGTACGGCTGGCAGCTGAGACCTTAGAGCGGCGAGATGCCAATTTATTAACAAGTGAAGGCATACTTGAATTTCTGTTAAATGAACTAAAAAAATTGAAGACTGAAATTAGTTCCAAATTATTAAATGCTTTAGAAGTACAAATTCAAGAAAGAAGACAAGTTGGATTGGTAACCCTTATTGGTATTTGCAAAATCCACAAAACATTTCAATAAAGAAATCTAGTGTATTTCCACTAGTTTCAATACTCGATATTATTAAGTTATCTGGAAAAATACTGTCTAGAATATATCCAAATTCTTGTATGGAAACAGATTCCAATGATGAATATATCGGAGATGGAGAAACTGTTAATCAGGGCAATGCTCTAAAAGAAGCCATGGAAAAATCAATTCATAGGTTTCTTGAGTAACTTGAAGAAATAATATCAAATCTGAAGACACGGAAGGCCAAATTTTCAGTATTTGAGGCAACCAATAAAAGAACAAAAATTTAGATTTATTATTTGATGCCTTAAAAATGATAAAACCAAGTTCAGTAGCCAGTGAGAGAGTATTTTCTGTTTCAAGCAATTTTGTATTTAGAATAAGAACAAGATTAAGTAATCATTCAGTGGACATTTTATGTTTTTTTGAAATCATATTTCCTGAAGAAAAATACTAAATGAAATAAAAATTTATAATTTATATTTTGTATGGATTTCAGTTATTTTAGTTATTTTTTTATTTGGTTTTGTATGGAGTATATTTTAATTTGTTATATTTTTGTAGTTCGACAAATATTAAATAAACTAAAAAATTTTAAAATAAGTATAAATATTTTTTTACTGTTTTAATTATATTTCTTTTTTTTTTTTGTAAAAATTCGAAAACCGGTTTCACTGGATTTTTTTTTTTTTTAGAAATATTGGAATTCGAAAACTGGTTTTTTCAAAAGTCGGTTTTTGTATTAGCATTAGCATTAGCAGAAGCATTTGATGCAAGAAAGCAAGCTTATGCAGCATCAGCCAAAAAAAAAAAAAAAAAAAGTAACATAAATAAATAAAAATAACCACTTCCACTTCACCCCTCTGTTCGTTCGAAATACCTGTCCAGCTGAGCCTTAAACTTATTTAGGCTATCAACTTCCACGACAAGGGATGGAAGTCTGTTCCACCTACCAACCACCCGCTGGCTAAAGGCAAATTTCCGCACATCTGTCCTACATCTGTCTTTCCTCAATTTGAATTTATGCCCTCTCAGGTGATTATTCTGAGCAAGAGGAAGAATTCCATCAGCATTGAGCATGCTCAAACCATTCAAGGCTTTGTACACCTCTATCAGATCACCTTGCTGGTGCCTAGTTTCCAGACACTGTAATTTGCAAAACTTAAGCTTTTCTTCGTAAGAGCACCCCTTTGTCCCATTCACCAATCTTGTTGCTCTTCTCCGTACTCGTTCCAGCAGCTCTACATCCTTCTTGAAATGAGGCCTCCAGGTCTGTATACAGTACTCTAGGAGTGGCCTGACCATTGCCTTATACAAGGGAATAATCACCTCCTTATCCCTGCTAGAAAAATTCCTATATATCATTGACAATACACCATGAACTACTCTTGCAGCCCGTCTGCACTGTTCAGAGAACTTCATATCTGCTTGCACAACCACCCCCAGGTCCCTTTCATTCTCTACCACTGTCAGTGTAGTACGACAGAGTTGATACGTTGCTCTGGGGTTGCTGTTTCCCATATATAGTACTTTACATTTGTCAATGTTAAACTTCATTTGCCACCTCGAAGCCCATCTGCTCAACCTTTCCAAATCCTGTTGCAGCAGCATAGTGTCAGTAGTGTCCTTGACAACCCTGCCAACCTTCGTATCGTCTGCAAACTTGGACATTAAGCCTGATATACCATCATCAATATCATTTATAAATACAGAAAACAATCAAGGACCCAATACTGAACCCTGAGGGACTCCACTAATAACATTAGTCCACGATGAGCAGTGTCCATTGATTACCACTCTTTGTCTTCTCCCCCTCGACCACCCCTTTATCCATAGCAGCAATTTGCCTCCAATGCCACACTGCTCCAATTTGTGCAGCAGTCTTCCATGTGCAACAGTATCAAAAGCCTTTCTAAGATCCAAGTATATAATATCAAAGTTATTCCCTGCATCCAGTTCTTTTGTGACTGCATCATAGTATCCAATCAAATTGGTCAGGCAAGACTTCCCCTTAACAAAACCATTCTGTGTCCTAGCTATAACTGAAGTCTTGTCTAGATGATCCTGCAGTGCTTCTTTAACCAGTGCCTCCGTTAATTTTCCGGGAACAGAAGTTAAACTCACAGGTCTATAATTACTTGTTGTTGTTATTTGGTTTTTAGGAGCATTAGCAACTAAGGCCATATTGCTCCGGGATATGCGGTGGTCATTCCCTGAATGACCTTTCCGCATCCTCCGTATTTGGTGGTGACGGGCTCGAACCCCGGTCTAATCAAGAAGCGTGTGCTACGCACTGCTGCTCCTTCCCACCTGGCTACGGAGGCGCCATATAATTACTTATATGGCGCCTCCATGTGCAACAATTACTTGTGTCAGCCTTTGATCCCCCTTTGTGAATTGGGGTCACATTTGCACATCTCCAGTCCATGGGTACCTCCCCTGAGTCCAAGGAAGCTCTCATAATTATGGCTAAGGGTTTGCTTACTCCTTTGCTGCCTCCTTTAATATAACTGGATAGATCCCATCCACCCCAGGTGCCTTTCTTGTGTTTATCTTCAACAATTTCTCCTCCACTTTGCTCTCAGTTATTACAAGATTCTCTAGCTTACTGCTAGAGTTGAATACACCTCTGGCATTCCCCTCGCTGAATAACTCCTCATGTGTGAATGTCGATGCAAAATATTCATTTAGTTTGTTAGCTACCTGAGCAGGGTCATCAACAGTTGACCCATCGATCTCAAGTGGACCAATCTGATTCATCTCCTTCCTACTAGAGTTTACATAAGTAAAGAACTCTTTGCTGTTTTTCTTCGCATCCCTTGCCAAGGATCTCTCGTAATCTGCCTTCGCCTGCTTAACCTCCTTTGTAACCTGGTTACAGATCAACTTGTATCTATCATAGGCGTCTGTGTCACATGTTAATTTGTATGTATCCCATGCATTTTTCTTCTCTGCCATATGCCTCATTAGTTCATCTGGCATCCATTTAGGCCTAAACCTTAAACAATATTTCTTAGTTGGTATGTAAAGCCTAGTAGCTTCCAAGATAAGTTCTTTGAATGCTTCCCATTTTGAATTTGCTGTTGGCAATATCATCAGTTGATCCCACTGTATAGAATTTAAATACAGTCTCAGTCCATTGTAGTCGCCTTTACGAAAGCAATACCCCTTCCCTTTACCCCTAATGGTAGTTACCTCTTTGAGTAACTCCCACTTCAGCACACTGTGATCACTGCCACCTAGTGGTTCATTTATCTGCAGATTCTTAATGCATGAAGAATCACTACTGATAATCAAATCAAGAGTATTACTCCCTCTAGTTGCTTCCCGAACATGCTGATGTAGAAAACAATCATCCAATAAATCACAAAAGCCTTGCTACTGTGTGAGTGACCAGCCCCCAAATTCCAGTCAATATCTGGGAAATTAAAATCCCCCATTATAAGACTCTCTGATTTACTGGCCCACTCTATTTCTCCGAACAGTTTCTTATTATACTCATCAGAGTCATTAGGCCTATAGCACACTCCTACACTCAATTTTGATCTCCCAATGCTTATGTCACACCAAACTGACTCGACACTGCTCTGTCCAGCGATGTCGACTGGCTTCACTTCCTTGTATTTTATGTGTTTTTTAACTAATAGCATAACCCCTCCTCCCTTCGTATCCTGTCTATCCTTTCTGTAGACATTGTACTCCCCAAATTCCAGTTCTGCATTCCTTATATCTGTGTGACACCACGTCTCTGAAATCCCCACAATATCTGCCTTTTATGTTTTGAGCAATACCTCAAATTCATCAAATTTATTTACTAAACTCCTAGCATTGGTGTACACGCAAGTATACATGCACCTGTTCTTTTTCTTAGCTAGCCTAACACAACCCATGTGTTTACTTGTACCCCAATGATTCCCAGCAGTCTCTGAAATATCCTGCATCTTATTTTCCAGGCTGCGGCTCATTCCAATAGAAGCAGTGCAAGAATCACTTTCATCTCTGCCAGTGGCTACTGCTAATCTATTAGTCCTTGTATCCCCCCAGTCTAGCAGTTTTCCGACCCACCTAACACTGCCTCGATAGCATCAGCAAACATTCTTGCACCCTTTCTATTTAAGTGTATCCCATCCCTGTAGAAGCAGTCTCTCCTATTAACAAGGACAGACCAGGCTGAAAAAAATTCTACCCCTTGAGCCCTGCACAATCTTTCCAGGGCCGAATTGATTGACAGGGCTCTCATCATATACTCCCTCCTATCGTGTCTGGGCAGAATTGCAGACACTTTCAATTTCAACCCTAATTCACGGCGTGTACAACTATATCACCAATGTGTACAACTATATCACCTTTTGTGCCCTTAAAAGATGATATCCGCTCTACAACGTCATCAACTTTTGCCCCTGGCAGACATACCCTGGTCCTATAAACCATAAATTGGATCTATCCAGTTATATTAAAAGAGGCAGCAATGGAAGTAACCAAACTCTTAGCCATAATTATGAAAGCTTCCTTGGATTCAGGCCAGGGCCCCATAGACTGGAGATGTGCAAATGTGACCCCAATTCACAAAGGAGGATCAAAGGGTAACACAGAGCTGCTGGAACAAGTACAAAGAAGGGCAACAAGATTAGTGAATGGAACAAAGGGTTGCTCTTATGAAGAAAGGCTTAAGTTTTGCAAAATTACAGTGTTTGGACACTAGGCACCGGCGAGGTGATCTGATAGAGGTGTATAAAGCCTTGAATGGTTTGAGCATGCTCAATGCAGATGGGATTCTTTCTCTTGCTCAGAATAATCACCTGAGAGGGCATAAATTCAAATTGAAGAAAGACAGATGTAGGATAGATGTGCGGAAATTTGCCTTTATCCAGCGGGTAGTTGGTTGGTGGAACAGACTTCCATCCCTTGTTGTGGAAGTTGATAGCCCAAATAAATTTAAGGCTCAGCTGGACAGGTATTTCGAACAAACGGAGGGGTGAAGTGGAAGGTTTTTTTTTTTTTTTTTTTGGGCAGATGCTGCATAAGCTTGCTTTCTTGATCATATGCCTCTACTAATGCTAATGCTAACAAGTAATTACAGACCTGTTAGTTTAACTTCTGTTCCGGGGAAATTAATGGAGGCACCGGTTAAGGGAGCACTGCAGGATCATCTAGACAAGACTTCAGCTTTAGTTTGGACACAGCATGGCATTGTTAAGGGGAAGTCTTGTGTGACCAATTTGGTTGCATACTATGATGTGGTTACAAAGATACTGGATGCAAAAAAATAATTTTGATGTCATCTACTTCGATTTCAGGAAAGTTTTTGTAACTCTTGCACATGGAAGACTACTCTACAAATCGGAGCAGTATGGCATTAAGGGTAAGATGCTACAATGGATAAAAGAATGGTTGAGTGAGAGAAGACAGAGAGTGGTTATCAATGAACAATGCTCTTCATGGAATTATCAATGGAGTCCCTCAGGGTTTGGTGTTGGGCCCATTGTTGTTTTCAGTATTTATCAATGATATTGATGAAGATGTATCAGGGTTAATGTCTAAGTTTGAAGATAATACGAGGGTTGGTAGGTTTGTTAATGACAGTAATGATAGTACGCTACTGGAACTGGATCTGGAAAAGTTGACCAGATGGGCTGAGAGGTGGCAACTGAAGTTTAACATTGACAAATCCAAAATACTGCATATGGGTAGCAGTAACCCCAGAGTAACATATCTCCTGGGTGGTACAACACTCAGGGTAGTGGAAAAAGAAAAGTACCCAGGGGTAATTATGCAGCCAGATATGAAGTTTTCTGAGGAGTGAAAAAAGGCTGCAAGAGTAGCTCGTGGTGTCTTGTAAATGATATACAGAAATTTTGCTAGCAGGAATAAGGAGGTGATTGTCCCTTTTAGAAGGCAATGGTCAGGCCACACCTTGAGTACTGTATACAGGTCTGGACACCTCATTTTAGAAAAGATGTAGAGCTGCTGGAAAAAGTACAGAGAAAGGCAACAAGATTGATGAGGGGAACAAAGGTTTGCAGAACTTAAACCTTTCTTGGTAACACCAAGAAAGGAATTTCTGCAAATCGCAGATTCTAGAGACTAGGCACCTGCAAGGTGATC
The DNA here is from genome assembly GCF_048544385.1 of Mastigoproctus giganteus. Classification (NCBI taxonomy): domain Eukaryota; kingdom Metazoa; phylum Arthropoda; class Arachnida; order Uropygi; family Thelyphonidae; genus Mastigoproctus; species Mastigoproctus giganteus. The sequence goes on along the minus strand of NC_143588.1, from coordinate 28,084,745 downwards.
TATTTGAGGTCTATAAGACCAATTACCTTGTTATCCCACATCTACAAGTTGTTCACTAACAGATTAGAAAGAATACTTGATGAGAATCAACCGAAAGAGCAAGCTGGCTTTAGGACAGGATTCTCAACTATGGATCACCTTCATGTAATATCACAGCTAATGGAGAAAGCAAATGAATATAAAACACCATTATGCCTGTCATTTGTGGATTATGAAAATTAATTTGACTCCATACAGCATAAGGCAATATTTCGGGCACTGGAAAGACAAGGCATAGATACCCCTCATATTATAATTTTGAAGAAATATATGAGAATGCTACCTCCTTTATTAGACTAGACAAAGACAGTAGGAAATTTAAAATCGAGAAAGGAGTTCGACAAGGAGACACAATATCTCCGAAGCTGTTTACTGCTGCACTTGAGGAAGCTTTCAGAAAATTGGACTGGTCACAGAAAGGAGTCAATGTGAACGGAAAGTACCTAAACCATTTACGATTTGCAGATGACATTGTGGTCATAAGCCTCAATCCCAAAGAATTAGAGCAAAATCTTAATCAGTTATGCAAAGTTAGTAAGGATTTTGGACTAAAGATGAATATGACTAAAACAAAAGTAATGATGAACAAGTATGCTATAGAAAGGGAAATAATGATTGAAGGAGCAGTAATTGAAAAGGTGGAGTCTTATACTTATCTGGGACAAGTTATTAGCTGTAATTATGATAAATGGCTGGAAGTCAAGAGAAGAATAAATTTTGGATGGATAGCATTCAGGAAATATAGTCACATACTGAAGAGCAATATCCCAGTTTATCTGAAACGTAAAATAATGAACCAATGTATACTCCCCACCATGACTTATGGAAGTGAAACTTGGGCACTCACCAAAAGAATGGAAGAGAAGCTGAGAACTACACAGCGGAGAATGGAACGAATTATATTGGTAATCAGACTGTTAGGTAAGAAGAGAAACACATGGATTAGGCAGCAAACTCAAGTAAAGGACATTCTTATCAAAACTAAAGAACTAAAATGGGCTTCGGCAGGACACAGCTCGAAGACATGATGACAGATGGACTAAGAAAATAACAGAATGGTACCCAAGAGGAGCTAGAAGAAAACCTGGAAGACAAAGACGGAGATGGATAGGTGAAATTCATGAGTTTGTGGGTAGTAAATGGATGGCCAGTGCTCAAAACAGAAGGAGCTGGAGAGGCCTGCAGTGGATTGAAAATGGCTGATGATGATGATGAAGGCCTTGAATGGATTGAGCAAGCTCAATGCTAATGGAATTTTTCCTTCTTCCTCAGATTACTCACCTGAGGGGGGGGGGTCGTAAATTCAAATTGATGAAAGATAGTTGTGGAATAGATGTGCAGAAATTGGCCTTTAGCCATGTTGTGGTTGATATTTGGAACAAACTTCCATCTTTTGCAATGGAGGTGAGCATTTTAAATAAGTTCAAGACAGAACTAGTCAAGCATTTGTATGAATGGATGAGTGAAATGGGAAGGGTGTGTTTTTTTTTTTTTTTTGGCTGATGCTATATAAGCTTGTTTTCTTGCATCATATGCCCTGCTAATGCTAACGTTAAGTTGAGTAGTTAAACACATAAACACAATAATGAAATCACACATGAATGAGCGAGAGAGAGACTGCAAATTAAGAATTCAGTGGTTGCTGTTATGACAGCAGATGCACTGTGTGTTATAAGTGTAAATCCAAATGATATTAAAAGTCCAGAGCAGCTAGTTGGAATGCCAGAGACACATAGGCATTTTATCATTTATAGTCACATACTGACATCACAAAACTAATCTGAAACAACTTTGATATTAATAACTGATGCAGTTTTATCAATCAGGTCTACTCTGAAATAACTGGCCAAATTGAAGTACAAGTTGGCCAGTTATTTTCCCTTTCTCACTTTCCATGTTCTGAAACCATAACCAGTTCCATGACCAGTGACAGGGAATCCAGATTTATGGAAAACAAATTCACACAAGAATTGATGTTAGGTAACCACATGATATTTTAGTTATGATTAATAGACAACATCAGTTCTTATGTGAATTTCTTTTCCACAAATCTGGATAGCTTGTCACTGGTGATATGCTCTTGAGACCACTGAAAGTGAGAAAGAGAAAATAACTGGCTAACTTTATTTCAGTGTTGGTTCAGATTAGATCTTACCAATAAAATGGCATTAGTTATTGGTATCAATGCTTAGTATCAAAATCGTTTCAGATAAGTCAGTCGTTTGGATTTCTACTTATGACACTCAGCGTTGCTCTGGCATAACATAATTTACAGGCTCTCTCTCTCTCTTGTTCCAGTGTGACTTTATTAATATGTCTGTGTGTTTAATCTACTTGACATTTTAAATAAAGTGCACAGCTAGTTGTGTATAAACATAATAAGCAGTTTTTTTTTTTTTTTTCTGATTATGCTATTTTTTACTATACTAAAAATACACTTTAAATGTAGACAGTGATATATACATATATCAATGTCTACCTATATATACACACACAGAAACAGGACCTCATCTCTACTGACTAGAAATTCTGTAGTAAAGTGGAGGCCAGAAGCTTATTAGACTCTAACAGGGAGATAGATGATTTTGTAATAACAGAGAGCAAATTGGACGAGAAATTGTTGAAGTTAAATATAAGAAAGGCACTTGGGTGGATGGGATCTATCCAGTTATATTAAAGGAGGCAGCAAAGAAAGTAAGCAAACTCTTAGCTGTAATTATGAGAACATCTTTGGATTCAGTGGAGGTCCCCATGGACTGGAGAAGTGCAAATGTATCCTTATTTCCTAAAGGGGAACAAAGAGTGACTTGAGTAATTACAGGCGTGTTAGTTTAACCTCTGTTCTGGGGAAAGTAATGGAGTCACTGGTTAAAGAAGCAATGCAAGATCATCTAGACAAGCCTGCAGTTATAGTTCAGACACAGCATGGGTTTGTTAAGGGGAAATATTGCCTGACCAATTTGATCGGATAATATGATGTTAACACAAAGGAACTGGATGCAAAAAATAATTTTGATCATGTTCATGGATTTCAGGAAAGCTTTTGTTACTGTTGCACATGGAAGACTATTGTACAAATTGAAGCAGTGTTGCATCAATGGAAAGTGGCAGAAGACAGAGAGTGATAATCAACTAATCTATGGACTCTGCTCTTTGTGAACTAATTTTATTAGTGGAGCCCCCCCCCCAGGGTTTGGTGTTGGGCCCACCATTGTTTTCTGTATTTATCAGTAATATACACGAAGATATATTAGGCTTAATGTCCAAGTTTGCAGATGATACAAATGTTGGCAGTGTTGTTAATGTCAGTATTTTAACTGCAAAAGGATATAAAAAAGCCTCTCATCAGATGGGCTGAGAGGTGGCAACTGAAGTTTAATATTGACAAATGCAAAGTACTGCATATGGGTAGAAGTAACCTCAGAGAAACGTACCAACTGTGTGGTACTACACTTAAGGTGGTAGAAAATGAAAAAGACCTGGGAGTAATTGTGCAGTCAGATATGAAGTTTTCGGAGCAATGCAGACAGATAAGAGCAGCTCATGGGGTTTTGTCAATGATATATAGGAATTTTGCTATTGGGGAAAAGGAGGTGATTATCCCATTATATAAGTCAATGGTCAGGCCACATCTTGAGTACTGCATGCAGGTCTGGAAGCCTCATTTTAGGAAGGATGAAGAGCTGCTTGAAGGAGTATAGATCATGTCAATGAGATTGGTGAGGGGAACAAAGGATTGTTCTTAGTAAGAAAGGCTAAAGTTGCAGCATCTGGAAACTAGACACCTCCGAGGTTATCTGATTGAGGGGTATAAGGCCTTGAATGCTGGTGGGGTTCTTACTCTTGCCCAGATTAATTGCCTGAGGGGACATAAATTGAAATTGAGGAAAGACAGTTGTAAAATAGATGTGCGGAAATTTACCTTAAGCCAGCAATAGATGGGAACAAATTTCCATCTATTGTTGTGGAAGTTGATAGCCTAAATAAATTCAAGGAAGAACTGGACAAACATTTGGAGCATATGGATGGGCGAAATGAGAATTTGGCCGATGCTGTATAAGATTGCTTTCTTGCATCTGCCTCTAATGCTAATGCTAACTGCTGTATTTTTCATACAGTTAGTGATTTCAGTTTCAGACTTTAACCCTTTATTTTATGACTGTAATATATATTCAGTCCTCTTTCATCTTGATTTTTCAACATAATTTTTCTGCTGGGGATTTGATCATAACAGTATTTATATAAATTTTTAGCCTGGGCAATCAGAAAGCCCTCCTGTTTGGCCTTCAACTGCAGTAAATGCCAGTCCTCCTGGTAGCCCATCCAGGAATGACCGTCCAGCAACTCCAGGATTTCCTGTACCACCAGGCACACCATATCAAAATCAAGGTAAGACAAGGATTGTATTGTCATCTTTGGAATCTGTTTCATCTAGATCTTTGTGCATCAATAAGTTCATGAATTATTTCTGCTTCTTCTTTTGATGCCATCTCCTATTGGAGGTGGCATCAAAGGAAGAAGAAGAAATTACTCCTGAACTGGTTGATGGAGTTATTGGTTTCATACATTAATGAAAAGAAGAAGAATAAAAAATAATTGCATTTATAGGTCTATCAGTCATTTTTGCTTAGTGTGGGATTTGATGTATAAAGGAATGTATATATCTAATATGTATGCATGCATATTTGATGAATACAGGGGTGGTATGGGATACAGCAGCCAAACTTTTATGAATTAAGTGTTTAAGTCCTTTTGACTTTAAAATGTTATATGAATATATATTCCCTTCTTGATTATATCAGAACTATATGCATTTAAAGTATTGCACATGGTTTGATAAAAAGTGAAAAAATAAAAGAATGACAAACAAGGGAAGAACTTTTTGCAATGAACCACAGATGCAGCTGCTACTTACACACATAGAAGTTCACAGAAATGAAACTGCCAATTACATGCAGAGAAGTTTGTACAGATGCTGCTACTAATTACATAGAAAAGGCAATAAAGTTTGGTAATGCAAAAGGCTGCACAGGGAATGTCGGTAGCAATTCTGAGCAATATCTGCCAACTAAATTGTTTCAACTTGGTGTTGTGTTTGTCTAAAAAGCATTACTCTAACTATTAAATACAATACATATTATGTAATTACACTAATTATACTCTAATTAGATAAAATTAATGAGTGTACCACTATTCTATCCATTACATTGGATTGATATGGTTTGAGGAAGATCTTATCAAGTCATAGCATTTTTTGGAGCTTACACAGCCATCTCAGACCGTTAGAGTATTTATGAAATGGCCTCAAACATATGTCTTGTATTTGTTGATAATAATTTCTTGCCTTTGATAACACTAACTCCTTCCGAATGGTCAAACCATAATACAACATGTGCAGCTTGTCACTAGTGCATGAAGCAACCTAAACTCAGGCTAGTTTATAACTTTTTATCAATATGCGTATACAGGGTGTTCTGCAAAATGATAACAAACTTCAAGAGGTTCTCAGTTAGTGATTTGAGGCAAAACTGCTATATGAGCATGTATCCCATTCTCAGCCTTTAGAGAGAAATGAAAAAGATAATTACTGGAGTTCATGTATTGTGCAAATGTGGAATTTATGATTAACTAAGATTTTAAGTTTAGAAATGCACAATGCCTACATGATATTCTTCAATAAATTTTATCACTTTATTGGTTCATAAGTACAAGATATAGATTCCATTCTGGAAACAAAATTATAACACTGACTAGCTGGCCATGTTCCTAGTGTTTCATTCTGAATCCTGTTTTAAGGCCACAAATAATAACAATATGGTAATTGTGTTAACAATAAGGTAATATGCTGGTTTAACAGTTTGGTACTTGTGCTGCCCAGCTTTTTGATGCAGAACTTAAAGATGTCCTTTATCCTACAGTATTCTGTAGGACATTTATAGAACTTCCTTCAGAATACTCAAATGTAATGAGACGTATTGCAGTCATCTGACAGGTAAAGAAATGTACTACCAAATGAGTGATCAACCCATATTAATTTTCCATATATTCAATTAATACATGGAAAATTATAAGCCCCCAACAAGATATTTTGACTTGTTAGTTTAATTCTGTTTGTTTGTATAGATATTCATTATACTTGTCATTTCATCATATTCATCTAGCACACTTACTATAACCATTACTCTTTCACACAGTTGGAAAAGGCCTTGATTTGATTTCCATTGGAATGAGAGAGAGACTTTTATGCACATTTTTCACTTATGGCTGAGTTATCTATTCTCAAACAAGGTAATGGATGCATAATTTTGTTTTTCATCCCTTGCTTGAGAACAGATAACTTTTTTCTTCTGTAAACTTTGGTTTTTCATCCTTTAGAACAAGCAGTCAGGCACAAAATACACCATAATTTTGAATTAACTTCAATTTACATAACAAATCTTAAATGTATTGTAAGTTTTGTTTGACTCATTGGGCCACTTCAGGTTTGTTAAAAGTTTTGAAAAATTTTTTCCGAATTATTTCCTAACATCACACTGGCTCCATCTGCACTAAATCTAATAAGATTTTCACATAAATAATTTTCATTGAAACCATACTTCTCCAGAACTGATATCAAAGTTTGGTAAATTCTTTCAGATGTTTTTCTTTCTAACTCCACAAGATCAACAAAAACAGTTCAACTATCTTCAAAGTTTTGAATTTCTGATTTTAAATAAACTATTAAGACACTCTTATGTGAAATAGTTGAAGCATCGTCAATAATAACTGAAATTTTACTACATTAACTTATCAGTTTTCCAAAAATTTCTTTCTTATTTCAGTGGAGATGTGTTTGGCGACAAGTGGGACCTTAAATCTAGAGTGCAAAGATACACCCAAATCGACATTATTATTTTTTTGCAAAGCTATTAAATGTTCTATGTCAGTGAATGGTTTATTGCTTTTAATTATGAAATAAATGATGTTTTGATTATATGTAATGCTTTTTTGTGTGAAGCTGACTCATGATGTTCTTTCAGTTTTTTCTCGTTGATGATTGCATATTCTTTTGAGTAGAACTGTGAGCTTTGACAGAACATGATTGCCACTCTGATGAAATATGTAAGTGTTTAGTACTGAAAGTGCTTAAAGATAAAGCCTTTGAGCACCACTGGCATCCTACATTCACATCACTGGCAATAATAAGCCATTCATATTTATTTTTGAAATAATCCAATTGCTTTCATTCCAGAAATGCAAATTGTTTATTTATTTATTATTTATTTTTTTTATGAAAACCCCAAACACAAACGGTATCAAAACCTATAGTACTTAGTACCGTGCATGGGTTGAAGGAGAAGTATGGGGGGAGGGGGATGCAGGAAACTTTGCTCTAGAGACTAAACATGGGTTTCACCACTTCAAGCCTCCAGTAAGCAAAGTGGTGGTATTTCACTTGCATTTTGTACAGGTAACTTTCGTATAACACGATAGTTAGGTTCCTATAAAATGTCGTGTTGTGTGAAACCATCACGTTTTTTTGTACTTTTTGAAGATAACCTCCCTTTTTGTACTTTTTCTTAGAACTAAGAAAAAGTACAAAAAGGGAGGTTATCTTCCAAAAGCTAAAAAAATACACTATTTCATTAACAAATGTTAACAAAAATACATCATTCTAGATTATGTGTATTTTCTGCTCTCTTTAAAAAATCATTAATATGGGTTTGTTTGCTTTTGCTTGATAAAGCTGTGAATTTCATTGCATGTAACTAAGCATTTTTGAAGCTACCTTTTGACCTTTGAGTTCCTTTCGTTCAAGAAACTGCCTTCAAAAAATAAGATTCTAATTGCTCGGTTAACTGCCTTCCCATATGCTTTTTAGTGTAAAATTTGGAAGGTAGGAATTTTCATCTCTGCTGTCATCCTTTGAATGATTTGGTTTACCTCTGTTGCCATTTCCACCAAATCCGCTTCACCAGCCTCTTTTTCTACCAGTAATTCTTGAATGCCTTCAATCTTTTTTTTATTTTTTTAGGAGCATCAGCGACTAAGGCCATGTTACTCTGTGTATATTGTCTATAAATTGCTTGTCTCCTGAAATCGATTTTCTGTTTTGCTGGATGAAGAACCCGAGTTTCTGGGAGAAAAAACCATGCTACCTTCTCCCAAGCCAGACTAACTCAGCCATGTTGTGAAAAAGACCCGTAAAAATTCCTTCCGTCATTGGATTCGAACTCGGGGGTTTTTTCCACCTGATGTGGGGGGGAGGGCGATTCTGTCGACTGCTACCCACGGGGGCTTCAGTAGTCATATCGTCAAAACCTTCCTCTCCTACTGACGTAGCGAGTTCTACTATTGCACCGATTCCGTTTTCTGCCAGTTTGACCATATTTCCGGAATTAGCATTAAATAATAAATAAATTCTGTTTATACTCTGGGACGACCAAACAGTCAGAGGAGTTAACAAGGTAGACAGAATACAAGAAACAGCACCGTATTCAACAGTCACAGGCTTGAACTCCGGTCACTCAAGGTATGTGTAATTATGCACCCGTGCGCCTGACCACTAGACTACGGCACTAGTGGAGGCATTAGTAGAGGCATACGATGCAGGAAAGCAAGCTTATGCAGCATCAGCCAACAAAAAAAAAAACCACTCCCATTTTACCCTTCCGTTCGTACAAAATACCTATCCAGCTGAGCCTTACATTTATTTAGGCTATCAACTTCCACAACAAGGGATCGCCAACCAACTACCCACTGGCTAAAGGAAAATTTCCACACATCTATCCTACATCTGTCTTTTCTCAATTTGAATTTATACCCTTTCAGGTGATTATTCTGAGCAAAAGGGACGATCCCATTGGCATTGAGCATGCTCAAACCATCCAAGGCTTTATACACCTCTATCAGATCACTTCGCCGGTGCCTAGTCTCCAGACCCTGTAATTTGCAAAACTTAGCCTTTCTTTGTAATAGCAACCCTTTGTTCCATTCACTAATCTTGTTGCCCTTCTCTGTACTCTTTCCAGCAGCTCTACATCCTTCCTGAAATGAGGCCACCAGACCTGTATACAGTATTCAAGGTGTGGCCTGACCATTGCCTTATACAAGGGAATAATCACCTCCTTATCCCTGCTAGAAAAATTCCTGTATATCATTGACAAGATACCATGAGCTACTCTTGCAGCCAGTCTGCACTGCTCAGAGAACTTCATATCTGCCTGCACAATTACCCCAGATCCTTTTCATTCTCTATCACTGTCAGTGTAGTTCCACAGAGTTGATACGTTGCTCTGGGGTTGTTGTTTCCCATATGTAGTACTTTACATTTGTCAATTTTAAACTTCATTTGCCACCTCTCAACCCATCTGCTCAACCTTTCCAGATCCTGTTGCAGCAGCAGCAGCATAGTGTCAGTAGTGTCCTTAACAACCCTGCCAACCTTTGTATTGTCTGCAAACCTGGACATTTAGGTTGATATATCATCATCAATATCATTTATGAATACAGAAAACAATAATGGACCCAACACTAAACCCTGAGGGACTCCCCTAATAACATTAGTCCACGATGAGCAGTGTCCATTGATTACTACTCTCTGTCTTCTCTCCCTAACCATCCCTTTATTCATGGCAGCAATTTGCCTCCAATGCCACACTGCTCCAATTTGTGCAGCAGTCTTCCGTGTGCTACAGTATCAAAAGCTTTTCTAAGATCCAAATTTATAATATCAAAGTTATTCCCTGCATCCAGTCCTTCTGTGACTGCATCATTGTATCCAATCAAATTGGTCAGGCAAGATTTTCCCTTAACAAAACCATTCTGTGTCCGAGCTATAACTGAAGTCTTGTCTAGGTGATCCTGCAGTGCTTCTTTATGTGGCTTCCCAGATCACCAGACTTAAATCCTATGGATTTTTGTATCTGGGGGTCATGTAAAAAGCTTGGTGTTCACTTCTGACATTAACACAGTTAAGGAATTGCAGTGTTGGGTTAAAGGAGCCTTTCAGAAAATCAGAAATGACCCAGGAATGCCTGAGAGGATTCACAACTCAATTCAGAGAAGACTACAAAGCTGCGTACGGATGCAAGGACAGTATTTTGAACACCTTTTGTAACATTCTGTAAACATCTGTAATATCCTGTGGTGTTGAAACCAAAAATTAAAAATGTATTATCTTATGTATATCAGTCTTAATGTCGAAGTTTGCAGATGATACAAAGGTTGACAGGGTTGTTAATGACAGTAATGGCAGTGTGCTACTGCAACATGATCTAGATAATTTGGGCAGATGGGCTAAGAAGTGGCAACTGAAGTTTAACCTTGACAAATGCAAAGTACTGCATATGGGTAGAAGTAACCCCAGAGAAACGTACCAACTGTGTGGTACTACACTTAAGGTGGTAGAAAATGAAAAAGACCTGGGAGTAATTGTGCAGTCAGATATGAAGTTTTCTGAGCAATGCAGACAGACTGCCAGGGCAGGTCATGGAGTTTTGTGAATGATATATAGGAGTTTTGCTAGAAGGGAAAAGGAGGTGATTGTCCCTCTGTATAAGACAATGGTCAGGCCATGCCTTGAGTACTGGTACAGGTCTGGAGGCCTCATTTTAAGAAGGATGTAGCTTTGTTTGAGCATGTACACAGAAGGGCAACAAGATTGGTGAGGGGAATGAAGGGATCCTCTTATCAAGAGATGCTTAAGTCCTGAAAATTGCAGTGGCTGGAGACTAGGCACCTGTGTGGTGATCTGATTGAGGTCTATAAGGCCTTGAATGGGTTGAGCACACTGAATTTTTATGGGATCCTTCCACTTGTTCAGATTACGAACCTAAGGGGGCATAAATTCAAATTAAGAAAAGACAGATGTAGATTAGATGTGCGGAAATTTGCTTTTAGCCAGCGGGTGGTTAATTGCTGGAACAAACTTCCATCTGTCGTTGTGGAAGTTGATAGGTTGAATAAATTTAAGGAGGAACTGGACAGGTATTTGGAGGGAGTGGTGTGATTTTTTTTTTTTTTTTTTGGCTGATGCTGCATAAACTCATACACTTGCTTTCTTGCATCAAATGCCACTGCTACTACTACTACTACTACTGTGTTATATGAGGGTTGCCGTACTAACTTCTGCTCAGAATGAGAAAATCTTTCAGTCTCTATTAATTGTTGCACAGTTTTAGATGAATTTCCAAGACGTATTTCAATATCAACAGTATCATAATTCTCTCTTGTTTGTTCCATTTCTGTTGTTGAATGTTTACTAGAAATGTTCAAAAATTTATCCAATCTGTGTTGCCTAAGGGTTATGATTTAAAAAATTTATTATAAATGCAATTTAAAAATACTACTCACAAAGTGAAACTCCAGATGCATTACTTATTGCTGTGAGTAAACTTTTGAGAATTAAACTCAGTGTCTGAAATCAGCTCAAAGTGCTGACATGAAAAAGAGTGAAATCAGAAGGTTACAAGGATTCAACTTATACTTCAGACCAGTAACACCCACTGTCTGTTTACTGAGAGAGCAACAATACAAATGCTGTAATGGCAAACTAATTTCATGCATAAACTTTGTAGAGATTTCCCATAGTTCTCGTGTGGGCGTTTTTTACCTATGCCACAAGTAGTTCACACCTCACCAGAGTTACCAACCTTAGAAAGCAAACCTATGAGAACTGCCCTCGAAATTATACATTATGGTGTGATTGGCAGTGCTACAACACTCCCCCACCCAGTGCAGGCCAAAATCAACTGGGACATTTTTTTCCCTGAGTGAGTAAACTTGTCGGACTCTGCCCAACAATCGGTATGGAAGTTTTTAGACATTTTAACAACCTGTACAACCGTGCCAGTGCATACTGGCTGAATATCACCACTGCATGTGCCTATTCTAATTCTTAGTTACCCTAACACAACACATCTATTTACCTATTCCATGTATTCAACAGTCCCTGAAACCCCCAACACCCTGGGGGTTTCAGGGACTGGTGGAAGAATCACTTTCACCTCTGCCTGTGGCTACTGTTAACCTTTTAGTGTATCAATTCCCCAATCTAGCAGTTTTCTGACCCACCTAAAACTGCCTCGATAGCATTAACAAATACTCTTGCATCCCTTCTATTTAAGTGTATCACTTAAATAGAAAGGATGCAAGAGTATTTGTTGAGAATACTCTTGCTGAGAAACATTCTACCCCTTGAGCCTTGCACAATCTCTCCAGGGCCGAATTGATTGACAAGGCTCTTATCATGTACTCTCTCCTATCATGTCTGGGCAGAATTGCAGAAACTTTCAAATTTAATCCTAACTCACAACTTTTGGAAGTGAAACTTTTTTAGGCGCACTCCAGGCAGTTTTCAGATGGGAGTAAGTTGCATTTGTGGATTGACAAAAAACGTAATGAAAATGCGACCATTGCCATAAGTAAATGCATTGCAAGCACTCTCAACAGACAACTATCTTATTATGCTTAATGCCCCAGTTCTCGTGCAATCTCCGAAGTTAAGCAGCGTTAGGTGAGGTTAGCAATTGGGGGAATGACTACCACCACCTGGGAATACCTGGTGTAATTTCCTTTTGCCATAGTTTCTTTCTTTTTTTTTTCTTTTGTTAACCCGTGGAAAATATTCTTCTGATTTTTGCGTATCATTTAATTTTGTTAATTGGTAAGGTAATAAAGTGTAAATCTGTGGTTTATATCTTTACTTTTATAGCCTGTGGATAATATTCCTCTTATTTTTGTTTATTAGAATTGCCATTAATAGAATTAAAATTCAGTTTGTAAACATGATCAAAATGACAAGCGCATACTACATATCATATAGTGAACAGTATTTTGTTATGGAGTGTCCATTGTTGATTTGATCATACAGTGAACCGATCGTAAAGCAAGGATCCATGGTAGTTAGCAGTGTAAGGCGTATACCGCACATACACGTGAAATGCGTCCTTGGATTGACAAAAATCGCCAAGAAAATGTGATACAAAATGATTCATCCCTCCCACCACCACCATTGTACCAATCTATACCAGGCACGAGCGACGCATAACCCAATCAGTACCCCTACTGATTGTATCATTCTATTTTTTTCGTCATTCTCCGCCTTATTTAATAAAATAATTTCTATGGAAAAGAAATTGTAATTCAACATGCCGAAGACAAATAGTGAGCATTGTAAGGTGTATAGAGCACATATATGTGCAATGTAAGCACCAAAACCGCCTCCATTGAGTACAAAGGACATCTAATCTATTTCGACAGTGGAAGAAAATACAGAGCACGATGGAGTTGAACAAAGAAGCCAGAGAAGGTCCATCCACAGCTTCCGAGCCTTACATCTCCCCAGAAATGTTAGAAGGGAATTTGGAAGAAGTTGATACTGCAAATAAAAATGATGAGAGTCCTCGACGCCCAGTCGTAAATGAAAAGCAAAGAAGCCAAAACCAGAAGTACTCCATCAAATTGTAGAGAGCATAATACACAGCAGGAGCAGTAACAGGATTTTAAGAAACACCGAAGCATCCACACACAGTTTAAACGTACATTTCTGGATAATGATTTTGGTTCAGTCTGTTCCGTGTGTTATTGGCTTTGGTTCAAGAATGATGTGAAGAATGTAGCAGCTTGAGATCATTTTCTGCTTCAAACAGCAATTTCAAGCGAGGATGTAAGTCAAATGTCGGCCTGTAACAGTTGTTGTGGCTCTTTCAAGAACAAAATGATTCTGTCTCTATTGAATTCAAATGGTTTTAAATATCATCTGATGCCACAGCACTTTGTGAAACTAGATTTGGTAACAGAACGTCTCATATCTCCGAGGCTCTCATTCATGCAGATTCATCACCTGCAGCATTCATACAGTCAATACGGGATCCTCGGTCAAGTGATAAATGTTCACCTAAAGAAGTTTCACTTAACTTCCGTTATGTGTGCTTGGCACACACACACAATTGATTTTGCCTGACCCTGTATATTATTTAAAATTGTCATATAATTTACTTACAATATCAAGTTATAAAAATAATAGCACTCTGTACTTTGGGGTGGGGGGTGGAGTTACTGTATAGTTTCATCTCTTCCATATTTCTTCACCAAAGACTTTTTGAGAACTTTCTCATGATACATTGTATTTTGCATTTCTTCACCATATCAGTATTATCATAATTTTACACAAATCTTTGAAGTAACAGTTAAAAAAAAATACAAGGATTTGACAAGAGACTTAGATCTTCAAATGGATGTTCTTCATTTTAGCTATTTTGGTTTGCTTTGGTATTGATGGTGTTTATCATTAAATAATGCATTTTCAATGTGTACCAAAAAATATTCCCATTCTGTATGTTGTATATATTTTTAGGTACAGATTTTCTAGATTATTAGATGTTATTTGTGTATTGCCTAGGGATATTGATTTCAAAACTTTCCAACTTGCACATGTTTAGTCAATCAATATTTGTTCAAAGTGCAGGTTGAGTTGTCAGGATTGTGAAAGTAGATAAATTAATATGTCTGGTTAAATTAATATTTGGAAAGGGGAGTATAATATTTTTTAAATGGTTTCATAGTTAAATAACTTTAATTGTGCCTTATTTATTTATTTTCCCCCCCCCTTCTTATTGCTTTAGAATCTAGTGCCGGATCAGCTCTGCCTCCAAAGAGCCCATTATTGTCTCGGTAAGTAATCACTGAAATATATATAAAGGTTCCAACCACTTTATCAGTATTGACTGCTCTTTTTGCAGTTTTTCCTGGTGAGGAACTTAGTTTCTTTCAACTAGGTAAATGTTTAAAGATTAATAATTTTAAAAAATTATGAAAATTTTGAATTGATTATTTTTCAGAAATCTTATACAAGTTTATATTCTGACAGCAGTTTGAAAGTATGAGGGGTGATCAAATTGTTCTAATTGCTCAGGTAGAAACAATAACAAAACAAATTTTTTATTTCAACAGATTAAATTTAATAAATGCAACAATAATAAACTTTTCCAAATGGTGGTCCAAGGCTTGTAAATTTCACTTAGTCTAGAAGCGATATCAAAACCGATGCAAGAAAGCAAACATATGAACTTATGTAGCATCACCAAAAAAAAAAAAAAAATCACACAACCATTCCCTCTAAAAGTTTGTCCAATTACTCTTTGAATTTATTTAAGCTGTCAACTTCCACAATGACAGATGGAAATTTGTTCCTGCAATTAACCACTCACTGGCTAAAGGCAAATTTTCACATATCTATTCTACAACTGTCTTGCTCAATTTGAATTTATGCTCCCGAGGCTTCATAATCTGAGCAAGCAGAAGAATCCCATCAGAATTGAGCCTGCTCAACTCATTTAAGGCCTTACCACTTCAATCAGATCACCTTGCAGGTGCCTAGTCTCCATCTGCTGCAGTTTGCAGAACTTAAGCTTCCCTTGGTATGAAGACCCCTTCATTCCCCTCACCAATCCTGTTGCCCCTCTCTGTACACGTTCCAGCAGCCCTACATCCTTCTTGAAATGAGGCCTCCAGACCTGTATGTAGCACTCAAGGTGTGGCCTGACCATTGCCTTATACAAGGGAATAATCACCTCCTTATTCCTGCTAGAAAAATTCCTGTATATCATTGATAAGACACCATGAGCTACTCTTGAAGCCTGTCTGCACTGCTCAGAGAACTTCATATCTGCCTACACAATTACCCCAAGGTCCTTTTCATTCTCTACCACTGTCAGTGCAGAACCACAGAGTTGATACGTTGCTCTGGGGTTGCTGTTTTCCATATGTAGTACTTTACATTTGTCAATGTTAAACTTCATTTGCCACCTCTCAACCCATCTGCTCAACCTTTCCAGATCCTGTTGCAGCAGCAGCAGCATAGCGTCAGTAGTGTCCTTAACAACCCTGCCAACCTTTGTATCGTCTGCAAACTTGGACATTAAGCTTGATATACTATCATCAATATCATTTATAAATACAGAAAACAATAATAGAAACAACACTGAACCCTGAGGGACTCCCCTAATAACATTAGTCCATGATGAGCAGTGTCCATTGATTACCACTCACTGTCTTCTCCCCCTCAACCACCCCTTTATCCATAGCAGCAATTTGCCTCCAATGTCATACTGCTCCAATTTGTGCAGCAGTCTTCCATGTGTGACAGTATCAAAAGCCTCTCTAAGATCCAAATATATAATATAAAAGTTATTCCCTGCATCCAGTTCTTTTGTGACTGCATCATAGTATCCAATCAAATTGGTCAGGCAAGACTTTCCCTTAACAAACCCATGCTGTGTGTGTGTTTGAGCTATAATTGAAGTCTTGTCTAGATGATCCTGCAGTGCTTCTTTAAACAGTGCCTCCATTAATTTTCCTGGAACAGAAGTTAAACTCACAGGTCTATAATTACTTGTGACAGCCTTTGATCCTCCTTTATAAATTGGGGTCACATTTGCACATCTCCAGTCTATGGGTACTTCCCCTGAGTCGAAGGAAGCTCTCATAATTATATCTAAGGGTTTGCTTACTTCCTTTGCTGCCTCTTTTAATATAACTGGATAGATCCCATCCACCCCAGGTTTCTTTCTTGTGTTTATCTTCAACAATTTCTCCTCCACTTTACTCTCAGTTATTACAAAATTATCTAACTTACTGCCAGAGTTGAAAACACCTCTGGCATTCCCCTCGCTGAATAACCCCTCATGTGTGAATGTCAATGCAAAATATTCATTTAGTTTGTTAGCTACCTGAGCAGGATCATCAACAGTTGAACCATTGATATCAAGTGGACCAATCTGATTCATCCCCTTCCTTCTAGAGTTTACATAAGTAAAGAACTCTTTGCTGTTTTTCTTTGCATCCTTTGCCAAAGATTTCTCGTAATCTGCCTTCTCCTGCCTAACCGCCTTTGTAACTTGGTTACAGATCAACTTATATCTATCATAGGCTTCTGTGTCACATGTTAATTTGTATGTATCCCATGCATTTTTCTTCTCTACCGTATGTCTCATTAGTTCATCTGATATCCATTAAGCCTAAACTTGGAACAATATTTCTTAGTTGGTATATAAAGCCTAGTAGCTTCCAAGATAAGTTGTTTGAATGGTTCCCATTTTGAATTTGCTGTTGGTAACATCATCAGTTGGTCCCACTGTATAGAATTTAAATACTGTCTCAGACCATTGTAGTCACCTTTAAAGAAGCAAAAACCCTTTCCTTTACCCCTGATGGTAGTTACCTCTTTGAGTAAATCCCACTTCAGCACACTGCCACCTAGTGGTTCCTTTATCTGGAGATTCTTAATGCATAAAGAATGAATACTGATAATCAAATCAAGGGTATTACTCCCTCTAGTTGCTTCCTGAACATGCTGATGTAGAAAACAATCATCCAATAAATCCACAAAAGCCTTGCTAGTTTAGGCCTAAATGGTTGTCAGATGAACTAATGAGGCATGTGGCAGAGAAGAAAAATGCATGGGATACATACAAATTAATGGGTGACATGGAAGCCTATGATAGATATAAGTTGGTCTGTAACCAAGTCACAAAGGAGATTAGGCAGGCAAAGGCAGACTACGAAAAATCCTTGGCAAAGGATGCAAAGAAAAACAGAAAAGAGTTCTTTACATATTTAAACTCGAGAAGGAAAGGGAAGAATCAGATTGGTCCACTGGATATTGATGGTTCAACAGTTGAGGATCCTGCTCAGGTGGCTAACAATCTAAACGAGTATTTTGCATCTACATTCACGCATGAGGAGTTATTCAGGAAGGAGAATGATGTAGGTAAAGTAAACATTGGCAGTGAGCTGGATGATTTTGTAATAACTGAGAGGAAAGTGGAGGGGAGATTGTTGAGGATAATCATAAAAAAGGCACCTGGGGTGGATGGGATCTATCCAGTTATATTAAAGGAGGCAGCAAAGGAAGTAAGCAAACCCCTAGCCATAATTATGAGAGCTTCTTTGGACTCAGGGGAGGTACCCATAGACTGGAGAAGTGCAAATGTAACTCCAATTCACAAAGGAGGATCAAAGGCTGACACAAGTAATTATAGACCTGTTAGTTTAACTTCTGTTCCAGGTAAGTTAATGGAGGCACTGGTTAAAGAAGCACTGCAGGATCATCTAGACAAGAATTCAGTTATAGCTCAGACGCAGCATGGTTTTGTTAAGGGCAGGTCTTGCCTGACCAATTTGATTGGATACTATGATGTAGTCACAAAAGAACTGGATGCAGGGAATAACTTTGATATTATATATTTGGATCTTAGAAAGGCTTTTGATACTGTTGCACATGGAAGACTGCTGCACAAATTGGAGCAGTGTGGCATTGGAGGCAAATTGCTGCTATGGATAAGGGGATGGTTGAGTGGCAGAAGACAGAGAGTGGTAATCAATGGACACTGCTCAACGTGGACGAATGTTATTAGTGGAGTTCCTGAGGGTTCAGTGTTGGGTCCGTTGTTGTTTTCGGTGTTTATGAATGATATTGATGATGGGATATCAAGTTTAATGTTCAAGTTTGCAGATGATACAAAGGTTGACAGGGTTGTTAAGGACCCTACTGACGCTATGCTGCTGCAACAGGATCTGGAAAGGTTGAACAGATGGGCTGAGAGGTGGCAAATGAAGTTTAACATTGACAAATGTAAAGTACTACATATGGGAAACAGTAACCCCAGAGCAATGTATCAACTCTGCGGTACTACACTGACAGTGGTGGAGAATGAAAAGGACCTGGGGGTAATTGTGCAGGCAGATATGAAGTTCTCTGAGCAGTGCAGACGAGCTGCAAGAGTAGCTCTTGGTGTCTTGTCAATTATATACAGGAATTTTTCTAGCAGGGATAAGGAGGTGATTATTCCCTTGTATAAGGCAATGGTTAGGCCACATCTTGAGTACTATATACAGGTCTGGAGGCCTCATTTCAAGAAGGATGTAGAGCTGCTGGAACGGGTACAGAGAAGGGCAACAAGATTAATGAATGGAACAAAGGGTTGCTCTTACGAAGAAAGGCATTAGTTTTGCAAATTACAGAGTCTGGAGACTAGGCACCGGCGAGGTGATCTGATAGAGGTGTATAAGGCTTTGAATGGTTTGAGCATGCTCAATGCCAATGGGATTCTTCATCTTGCTCAGAATAATCACCTTGAGAGGGCATAAATTCAAATTGAGGAAGGACGGATGTCGGATAGATGTGCGGAAATTTGCCTTTGGCCAGTGGGTGGTTGGTTGGTGGAACCGACTTCCATCACTTGTTGTTGAAGTTGATAGCCTAAACAAATTTAAGGCTCAACTGGACAGGTATTTCGAACGAACGGAGGGGTGAAATGGGAGTGGGTTTTTTTTTTTTTTGGCTGATGCTGAATAAGCTTGCTTTCTTGCATCATATGCCTCTACTAATGCTAATGCTAGTGTGTGAGTGACCAACCCACAAATTCCAGTCGATATCCGGGAAATTAAAATCCCCCATCATAAGACCCTCTGATTTACTGGCCCACTCTATTTCCCTGTACAGTTTTTTTTTTATACTCCTCAGAGGCATTAGGCCTATTGCACCCTCCTACTCTCAATTTTTATCTCCCAATGCTTACGTCCTACTAAACTGACCGACAGTGCACTGTCCAGCGATGTCGACTGGCTTCACTTCCTTGGATTTTATTTGTTTCTTAACTAATAGCATAAGCCCTCTCCATTCCTATCCTGTCTATCCTTTCTGCACACATTGTACTCCCCAAATTCCAGTTCTGCATTCCTTATATCTGTGTGAGACACCACGTCTCTGCCTTTGATGTTTTGAGCAATACCTCAAATTCATCAAACTTATTTACCAAACTCCTATCATTGGTGTACATGCAAGTATACATCTACCTGTTCCTATTTTTAGCTACCCTAACACAACCCATGTGTTTACTTGTACCCCAATGACTCCCAGCAGTCTCTGAAATATCCGACATCTTATTTTCCAGGCTACTGCTCATTCCAATAGAAGCAGTGCAAGAATCACTTTCACGTATATTCTTGCAACCTTTCTATTTAAGTGTATCCCATCCCTGTAGAAGCAGTCTCTCCTGTTAACAAGTACAGACGAGGCTGAAAAAAATTATACCCCTCGAACCTTGCACAATCTTTCTAGGGCCGAATTGATCGACAGTGCTCTCATCATATACTCCCTCCTATTGTGTCTGGGCAGAATTGCAGACAATTTCAAATTCACGGCTTTTTTTTTCAACAGTGACCTCTACTTGTTAAGTAATTCTGCCGGTCTCCTACTCTTAATATCATTAGTGCCAACGTTTACAACTATATCACCTTTTGTGGCCTTAAAAAAATGATATCTGCTCTACAACGTCATCAACCTTTGCCCCTGGCAGACATTCCCTGTTTCCCCTTACAATAGAGTCACCAACTACTAGTTCCTGTGGGACTAATTAGGGCATATTATTGTTCAATAATATGCCCTAACAGTTAAAAAAGGTCAGGTTACCTCCACTTGAATCCCACGGGAGCTTGAACCTCTCCTGAAATTGAGGGGGTAACCTAACCTTTTTTCTTTAGAATCACGAGTGGACTAGCACATAAATTGTTTATTAATAAAATATTAATTTTTTATTACTGTACTTTTATTTTTAAAGACACTCATGCGGAAATTTCTTCCATCTTTAAAAGATTCATCGCTACTATTACCTGTTCACCGTTCATTACAAAACTGTTATGCACTGTTCTTTACTGGTAAATACACAATTATAATGCCAACCAATAGCTTGGCCTCTGTTGCACCCACCACCAGTTATTTCATCATTTGCCACGCCTACCTGTCAATCAATATATATCCTCCAGACCGAGCAGCACTAGAGTGCCGTATCGGGAAGCTAGTTTTCCACTTAAGTTATCTGACGTTTCTCGTCGTTCTCGTGCAGGCTTTCTTTACCTAAGCCCTACTCCCTCCTATTTTGCCTGGGCAGAATTGTTGACACTTTCAAATTAACCAAACTCACAGCATTTTTTCAATATTGACTTCTACTCATTAAGTAAATCTGCAGATCTCCTACTCTTAATATCATTAGTAACCACAATATCACCCTTTGTGCCCCTAAAAGATGATATCTGCTTTTACCCTAGAAATTTTTGTGCACCTGGCTTCTTCTGAGCTGGAATGACTCCAAGCTCTAGAGAGTAGAGTGCAATACTGTTCAGGTGACAAGCTGACCTCACCAACAATGGCTACCCAGCCCGTGTGTTGGACCAGTGCTCACTACAGGCACAAGAACTCGCCTGGGGTTCTTGCCCCCTCACAACAGCGAAACTGTATCTGCTTATATCCCATATTGCCTATTGCCCGGGTACCTCAGACCAGATATCTAGGATCTTATGCGAGTATCGTGTGAAGTTTCTACAACTTCCTGGTAGAAGTTTGCGATCACTGGTTTTGAGAGTATAAACACCCATTGCCCCTCTGTTATGCAGCGGTATTTTATACCAGATCACTTGCCATAATTGTGGCAGATGCTATTTGGGTGCAAGCTAAACACGACTCCAGGACTGCCTCGCAGAACATTGATAGGTCCATTCGCCTAGGTGACGCTGTTCACTCTGCAATCGCAGAGCATTTATGGTCAACTCAACATGACCTCAATCCCGGCCACGACAGCAAGGTGATCGACCAATCTTGGCACTACTATCACTGCCTATGGTTAGAGTCCCTAAACATATCGAGCTGTCACAAAGTTTTAAATCGCAGTAGAGGTACAAGACTACACCCAATTTTGGAGTCTGTAGTGTTAAAGAACAAGAAACATTGGCATTCATCCCATATATGCGCCGGATACCAACAGCAACAATCACTGATCTGACATAGTAAGTGATTGAACACTCTTTCTCACGTTCATGTGCACACTCTCCCAGCAACCTGCGCACGCTCTGCTTATTTACTTTATTCCGTTCCTAACATGTTATGTTATGTTTACATTTTTATGTGTGTGTATGTGGAGGAAGCTTAGCTGAGGAAGGGGTTTGTTACCCCGAAAGCTTCTTTACTATATCAAAATTCATTTAGTTTCTGTATCCACTGGTTCTACTATATTCTTCCTTTGCAAAACTATAGCAACCAGTGCCACCAGCCAATTCTGTTTTATTCGTTCAAACTATGGCGTACATACATACCTGATTAGTGTTGAACTACAGAAGTCCTTCATCTCATTAGCCCGGAACAAGCTGCACTTAGGCTTTGCACACAGATTCCACATCGCATCATTCCTAAAGACTTCCACTATAAAGCTCCCCTCAACCATGCTCTTATGAAACGTGCCTGCTTCAACTTCGGACTCCAAACCTTGAAAGTATGGATTGGTTACCTACATCTTGAGCAAAAGAGAGATAACATCAATAAATCGAGACACGTGCAGGAACTAAGAGGTTTGATCTCTCTGTTAGCATTTTCAAACCTGATTCACACCCTTTGTTGCCAGGCCAACCATGTATCTGACACTTACTCTCTTGCCAGCAATGTAAGTTTCGTATTCTAGTCAGGGAGACTCACTCTTCAAGAACTACAGACAATGCTAATTTTGTCCTAAATCTTAGCAGCAAACAATTGTCCACCAACCAAATCGATCTTCTTACCTCCAGCATGAAGTTTGTCGTTCTTATGTCGAGACCATCCATCAAACAAATTGCCATGGGGTAGAGGCAACCTTAGCCCACCTCCCTAAAGAGACTGCTGATGACATCCACTTTATGACAGCTTCTATTCTTCAACATGTTCACCCTTCTAACCCCAACTCAACCATTGCCAACACACTGCTCTTAACTCCATCATGAATTGATGGATCAACTGTTGATGATCCTGCTCAGGTAGCTAACAAACTAAATGAATATTTTGCATCGACATTCACACATGAGGAGTTATTCAGCGAGGGGAATGCCAGAGGTGTATTCAACTCTAGCAGTAAGCTACAGAATCTTGAAATAACTGCGAGTAAAGTGGAGGAGAAATTGTTGAAGATAAACACAAGAAAGGTACCCGGGGTGGATGGGATCTATCCAGTTATATTAAAGGAGGCAGCAAAGGAAGTAAGCAAACCCTTAGCCATAATTATGAGAGCTTCCTTGGACTCAGGGGAGGTACCCATAGACTGGAAATGTGCAAATGTGACCCCAATTCACAAAGGAGGATCAAAGGCTGACACAAGTAATTATAGACCTGTGAGCTTAACTTCTGTTCCAGGAAAATTAATGGAGGCACTGGTTAAAGAAGCACTGCAGGATCATTTAGACAAGACTTCAGTTATAGCTCGGACACAGCATGGTTTTGTTAAGGGGAAGTCTTGCCTGACCAATTTGATTGGATACTATGATGCAGTCACAAAAGAACTGGATGCAGGGAATAACTTTGATATTATATACTTGGATCTTAGAAAGGCTTTTGATACTGTTGCACATGGAAGACTGCTACACAAATTGGAGCAGTGTGACATTGGAGGCAAATTGCTGCTATGGATAAAGGGGTGGTTGAGGGGGAGAAGACAGAGAGTGGTAATCAATGGACACTGTTCATCGTGGACTAATGTTATTAGTGGAGTCCCTCAGGGCTCAGTGTTGGGTCCATTATTGTTTTCTGTATTTATAAATGATATTGATGATGGTATATCAAGCTTAATGTCCAAGTTTGCAGACGATACAAAGGTTGGCAGGGTTGTCAAGGACACTACTGACACTATGCTGCTGCAACAGGATCTGGAAAGGTTGAGCAGATGGGCTGAGAGGTGGCAAATGAAGTTTAACATTGACAAATGTAAAGTACTACACATGGGAAACAGCAACCCCAGAGCAACGTATCAACTCTGTGGTACTACACTGACAGTGGTAGAGAATGAAAGGGATTTGGGGGTGGTTGTGCAGGCAGATATGAAGTTCTCTGAGCAGTGCAGATGGGCTGCAAGAGTAGCTCATGGAGTATTGTCAATGATATACAGGAATTTTTCCAGCAGGGATAAGGAGGTGATTATTCCCTCATATAAGGCAATGGTCAGGCCGCACCAAGAGTACTGTATACAGGTCTGGAGGCCTCATTTCAAGAAGGATGTAGAGCTGCTGGAACGAGTACAGAGAAGAGAAGGGCAACAAGATTAGTGAATGGAACAAAGGGGTGCTCTTACGAAGAAATGCTTAAGTTTTGCAAATTACAGTGTCTGGAGAATAGGCACCAGCGAGGTGATCTGATAGAGGTGTATAAAGCCTTGAATGGTTTGAGCATGCTCAATGCTGATGGGATTCTTCCTCTAGCTCAGAATAATCACCTGAGAGGGCATAAATTCAAATTGAGGAAAGGCAGATGTAGGATAGACGTGCTGAAATTTACCTTTAGCCACTGGGTGGTTGGTTGGTGGAACAGACTTCCATCCCTTGTCGTGGAGGTTGATAGCCTAAATAAGTTTAAGGCTCAGCTGGACAGGTATTTTGAACGAACAGAGGGGTGAAGTGGAAGTGGTTTTTTTTTTTTTGGCTGATGCTGCATAAGCTTGCTTTC
Source organism: Mastigoproctus giganteus (assembly GCF_048544385.1). NCBI lineage: Eukaryota > Metazoa > Arthropoda > Arachnida > Uropygi > Thelyphonidae > Mastigoproctus > Mastigoproctus giganteus. Next base: position 28,060,210 of record NC_143588.1, on the reverse strand, counting down.
TTGCATCAAATGCCTCTACTAATGCTAATGCTAATGAAAGACAACACCAATTTCTTCCTTCCAGCTGACAATGGACGCTTTACGGTTGTATTGGATCATTCAGAGTATCTGAACAAGTCTCTTGCTCATCTGCTCAATACTAATGTCTATGAACCTGTACAGGACCCTCCCATCAGGGTCTTGGGACGACTAGAGTCAAAAGTGAACAAGTTGGTTTATGAGTGGTTCAAATCAGAGAAGACTTCTAGTTCCACATGTTGGCTGTTACATGCTGTGGGCTGACAGCGTCCCCAATTTTATTGCCTACCAAAGGTGCATAAACCCAGCATCCCTCTTAGGCCCATTGCCTTCTGTTGCAATTCACGAACTTATGAGTTATCAACATATGGCGCACATCTCCTAACACCACTGGTGGAAAATACAGTCCACACCGTCTCCAACAGTGAGTAGTTCCTTCTCCTTGTGAAACACCTTACAGTTCCTGAAAACAAGATCATGGCATCCTTTGATGTCATCTCCCTATTTATCTCCCTACCAGTCCAACAGGCCATCATATGTGCCAGACACCTTTTAGAGAATGATCCCATCCTATTAGATAGATCATCTCTATCTACAGAAGATATCTGTGCTGCCCTTAACCTGTGTTTATCAGCAGTGTCGTCACATTTGGCGACTCTCTCTACAAACAAATTCATGGTACGGCTATGGGTGCCTCTGTCAGCTCCGTCGTCGCCAACATCGCAATGGAGGAGTTTGAGGAACACATATTCCTGAACCCACTGGTATCAATCACCATGTGGTGCAGGTATGTAGATGACATTTTCACCATCATCCCCAATGTTTGGATACACTGCTATTAGAATACCTCAACTCCCTATCCTCCTTCATCCAGTTCGCCTTACAATTGGAAGTGAACAAGGCCCTTTATTTTCTGGATGTCTTGGTGATACATGTGGGCCTTGCATGGAAACCTTGATATACCAGAAACTGATATGCTATGGGAAATTCACGAATTACATACAGGTCAGCGCATGCCTCATGTCACCTGAACAGCACTGCACTCGCAGCTACTCTCTCGCACTTGGAGTCATTCCAGTTCAGTAGAAGCCAGGCACACCGAAGTTTCTAGGGTAAAAGTTGACCTCACCAATTGTGGCTACCCAGCCCATGTGTTGGACAAGTGCTACAAGCACAATAACTTGCAACTTGCCCGAGGCTCTTGCTTCCTTATGATGGCAAAACAGTATCTACTGCTTATATCCCATATTACCTGGGCACCTCAGGCCAGATTTCTAGGACCTTACGCGAGTACTGTGTGACGTGCTTACAACGGCCTGGCAGAAGTTTGTGATCTCTGGTCCCGAGAGTATAAACACCAATCTCCCCTCTGATATGCAGCAGTATTTTATACCAGATCACTTGCCACGATTGTGGCAGCTGCTATGTGGGGGAAAGCTCCAGACGACTCCAGGACTGCCTTGCAGAACATGATAGGTCCATCCGACTAGGTGACTCTGAGCACTCTGCAATCGCAGAGCATTTCTGTTCAACTCAACATGACCTCAATCCCAGCTGCGACAGTGAGGTGACCGACTAATATTGGTACTACTCTCACCACCTATGGTTAGAGTCCCTAAACATATCTAGCTATCACAAAGTTTGAAATCGCAGTAGAGGTACAAGACTATACCCAATTTTGGAGACTGTAGTGTTAAAGAACAAGAAATGCTGGCATTCATCCCATATATGCCCCAGATACCAAAAACAATCACCTGATCTGATATAATAAGTGATTGAACACTCTCACGTTCATGTGTGCGGTCTCCCAACAATCTGAGCATGCACTGCTTGTTTAGGTTATTCCATTCCTAATGTTTTATGTTATGTTTACATTTCTGTGTGTATGTACTTAGTTGCAGAAGGGGTTCATTATCCCAAAAGCTTCTTTACTGTATTAAAATTCATTTAGTTACCATATCCACCAGTTCTATTGTATTCTTCTTTTGCTTATTAACTGGGTTGCTCCCCAGTTTGTTTGTTGGTCACGTAGGCAACTGACAGGTGGTGAACTTTTTTATTTATGGATAAAATTTTTGGATTTTTTGAATTCTCTTTGCAGCCAAAATATCATCCTTTTTATTAATAGATTTCCATATTTATTTAACTATTGTATTGTATCTAACTTTTTATTTTTTTAATAAAAAATTTATGAAAAATGAAATGCACAAAAAATGTAAAACTGAAACACAGAAATTTTTAAATATTTAAAAAGTGTGTTGCTTTTTACATGTTGTTTTTTAAAACAGAAACAAAAAGAAATATTAATTCTTCTGAAAAAAAAAAAAAAAAAAAAACCTATTGTCATAAAATATAAACATGAAACTATTAAGCATTTCAGTTTTTGTGTTTATAAAATTACTAAGCCAGCAAATTTTTAAAATTGCACATGTGCATATATTTTTACAGTGTATGTGTGTGTGTGTGTGTTGTATCTATGAAATGATTATAATTTGACTTATCATATAAAATAATTCACATGATAGTTTTATATTTAAAAACAAAAAAATGCTGAAAAACTGGAGGACTTATTATATATTCACATCCAAAGCTCTTTTTGAAACAATTACAAGAAGGGTTGCAGGGAAGGGAACAGCCCTTTCAAGACCTCTAATGCATTTTCCAATCACTTGTTTTCAGCTAATTATTATGGTAATGCCATAAAATGTTCCCTGCAAAGACTATGCTTTATTTTGAAAGTTAGAGAATGTAACTGGAATTTCCTTGAAGTAAAACAGCATGGACACTACTATTTTTTTTTTTTTAATTCAGTTTTATTTGTTTAATCTGTTTTTATTTCTTGTTATTTGTAGGAAACTGATTAAACTAATAATGCCACTTATAGGACACCAACAAGCTAGAACAGCAATTGTTCGGTGCATTGAAAAATTTACTTGAGAAAACTGATAATTGATAAAAAGGATCACTCTGCATCTTTCTTGTTCTTTCAAACAAAAAAACATGTGAAAACCATATAATGCTTCAGTCCATATTTAGGAAGGTAGAGGAAGTTTCAGTCACTAATCTTCAACCAATTAAACATGAATAAAATCTTTTCAAATGAGTCAGCTGACAAGTCCTGTCTGACTACTTCTGGATTAAAATTAGTGATACATATATTATTGTTGTAGCCAGAGGAGGCAGGTTCACATGTACTCTCGCACCCACTCTTCATAGTGATGAAGAGTGGGTGTGAGAGTACATGTGAACAGGTGAGGTTTTTACGGCTCCAGAAAATAGAGAAGTTTTTGCTTTTTTATTGACTTAAATTGGCATATTAATTATTTTTTTAGAGTTGCTTTATATTCCTAGTAAAAATACTTTAGTTTAAATTGAATTTAGATAGAGATTTTGTAGGTTATTACTTAGTATCGGTAAGGGCATCAAATGCACGTGTGGACAGGTTTTGCAGCTCCCACAAACAAGTTTCTAATTGTACTTAGCTGCTTTATTGACTTAATTGTCAGATTAAATTATTTTCTAAAAGTAGCTTATAGACCTAGTCAAGCTCCGTGGTTTATTTTGAATTTAGATAGCACAATTTGGAAAGTAAATAATACCTCGTGTCCATAGATTAACCGTTCGTAACTTGCCGCCATTGTTATACTATACGTGTGCTAGCGTAAGGTTTAACGGAAAACTAGATAGCGAGTATAGTAGTATCAATTAATCAGTAAAATTTATTAATCTTATTAAATTTCATTGTCAATTGAATTGTACTTTTTTAACTAAATAAATATAGCGACCTAGTTATTACAAACGTAACATCATAAATTAATACATATAAGTTGACAGGGGATAAAAAAGTCATATAACGTAACTCGGAGATAATATTCAATACTGAAATACATATATATAGTGTTATAACTGCATTGGGATATAGGTTTAGGGTTATATTTTGTATTGGAATTTTATTGAACTTGAATAGAAATCATGACTCAGAGCAGCAAAGCAAAAGGCTCAAACTAGTGGAAGTGCTGTGGCTCAGGAGAGAACTGAGGGAGGCGGTTTTCCTCTGAATCACAGTCTATTGAAATGCATTGCTTGTTTGATGTTTGTGGAGCAATCAGTAACGGGACACATGATATTGCCAAGGGCGCGATGTAAGGAGTGTGAGGAAATCAGGTGCCAACTCGGCATTGTTATGGGCTTATATGAGAGCTTGAAGGACAGGGTGGATGCCCTTGAAGGATTTAAATTGAGGAGCCCATCAAGCTCTCAGCTGCACACATCAATGCCAGAGCTTGCACTTGAAATCACGCAACACAGTGGCAACCCCAAGGCAGAATGCACTGGTCCCAAAGGAACTAGTTGTTGTAGGTGACTCTATTCTTATGGAAACAGTGAACATATTGTGCAAAAAGGATAGCTGAAACAGGACCAGTGTATGTCTACCAGGGGCAAAGGTTGATGACGTTGTAGGGCAGATATCATCCTTTAAGGGCACAAAGGATGATATTATTGTACACGTTGTACACTAATGATATTAAGAGTAGGAGACTGGCAGAATTACTTAACAAGTACAAGACAATGCTGAAAAAAATTGTGAGTTAGCGTTGAATTTGAAAGTGTCTGCAATTCTGCCCAGACACGATAGGAGGGAGTATATGATGAGAGCCTTGTCGATCAGTTCGGCCCTGGAGAGATTGTGCAAGGCTGAAGGGGTAGAATTTTTCTCAGCATGGTCTGTGCTTGTTAACAGGAGAGACTGCTTCTACAGGGATGGGATACACTTAAATAGAAAGGGTGCAAGAATATTTGCTGATGCTATCGAGGCAGTGTTAGGTGGGTCGGAAAACTGCTAGCTTGGGAGGATACACGGACTAATAGTTTAACAGTAGCTGCTGGCAGAGGTAAAAGTGATTCTTGCACTACTCTATTGAAATGCAATTGAGCAGCAGACTGGAAAGCAAGGCAATGGGAATTTCCAGGACTGATGGGAGTCATAGTGGAACGAGTAAATACATGGGCTGTGTTAGGGTAACTAAGCATAGAAACAGGTGCATGTGTACTTGCATGTACACCAATGCTAGGAGTATAGATAATAAATTTGATGAGGTTGAAGTGCTAGTCAAGACATCAAAGACAGATATTGTTGGGATATCAGAGACATGTTGTCACACAGACATAAGCAGTGCAGAACTGAAATTTGGGGAGTACAATGTGTACAGAAAGGATAGACAGGACAGGAAGGGAAGAGGGGCTATGCTGTTAGTTAAGAAACACATAAAATCTAAGGAAGTGCATCCAATTGATGTTGGTGGACAATGCAATGTTGAGTCTGTTTGGTGTGACATGAGCACTGGGAAAAGAAAAATGAGATTAGGTGTGTATTATAGGCCTAATGAATCTGATGAGTATAATGAGCAATTGTGCAGAGAAATAGAGTGAGCCAGTAAATTAGATTGTCTTATAACGGGATATTTTAATTTCCTGGATATTGACTGGAATTTGTGGGTTGGTCACTAACACACTTGCAAGGCTTTTGTGGATTTATTGGATGATTGTTTTCCAGCAGCAGATTCGGGAGGCAACTAGAGGGAGTAATACTCTTGATCTGATTATCAGTAATGATTCTTCATGCATCAAGAATCTGCAGATAAAAGAACCACTAAGTGGCAGTGATCACGGTGTGCTATGGTGGCATTTACTCAAAGAGGTAACTACCATCAAGGGTAAAGGGAAGGATTTTTACTTTCGAAAAGGTGACTACGGGAGTCTGAGACAGTATTTTAATTCTATACTGTGGAACCAACTGATGATGTTACTAACAGCAAATTCAAAATGGGAAGCATTCAAAGAAGTAATCTTGGAAGCTACTAGGCTTTTCATACCAACAAAGAAATATTGTTCAAGATTTAGACCTAAATGGATGTCAGATGAACGAATTAGACATGTGACAGAAGAAAAATGCATGGGATACATATAAATTAACATGTGACACAGAAGAATAAGTTAGATATAAGCTGGTCTGTAACCAAGTTACAAAGAAGGTTGAGTAGGCAAAGGCAGATTATGAGAAATCTTTGGCAAAGGATGCAAAGAAAAACAGCAAAGAGTTTTTTACTTATGTAAACTCTAGAAAGAAGGGGATGAATCAGATTGCTCCACTTGATATCGGTCAGGTAGCTAACAAACTAAATGAATATTTTGCATCGACATTCACACATGAGGAGTTATTCATGGAGGGAAATGCCAGAGGTGTATTCAAATCTGGCAGTAAGCTGGATAATCTTGTAATAACCAAGAGTAAAGTGGAGGAGAAATTGTTGAAGATAAACACAAGAAAGGCACCTGGGATGGATGGAATCTATCCAGTTATATTAAAGGAGGCCGCAAAGGAAGTAAGCAGGCCCTTAGCCATAATTATGAGAGCTTCCCTGGACTCAGGGGAGGTACCCATGGACTGGAGATGTGCAAATGTGACCCCAATCCACAAAGGAGGTTCAAAGGGAGACATGGGTAATTACAGACCTGTTAGTTTAACTTATGTTCCAGGGAAGTTAATGGAGGCACTGGTTAAAGAAGCATTGCAGGATCATCTAGACAAGACTTCAGTTATAGCTCAGACACAGCATGGATTTGTTAAGGGGAAGTTTTGTCCGACTAATTTGATTGGATACTATGATGTAGTCACAAAGGAACTGGATGCAAAGAATAACTTTGAAATCTTATATTTGGATCTTAGAAAAGCCTTTGATACTGTTGCACATGGAAGACTGCTGCCCAATTTGGAGCAGTGTGGCATTGGAGGCAAATTGCTGCTATGGATAAGGGGATGGTTGAGTGTTAGAAGACAGAGAGTGGTAAACAATGGACTAATGTTATTAGTGGAGTCCTTCAGGGTTCAGTGTTGGGTCCATTGTTGTTTTCTGTATTTATAAATGATATTGATGATGCTATATCAGGCTTAATGTCCAAGTTTGCAGATGATACAAAGGTTGGCAGGGTTGTTAAGGCCACTAATGACAGTATGCTGCTGCAACAGGATCTATAAAAGTTGAGCATATGGGCTGAGAGGTGGCACATGAAGTTTACCATCGACAAATGTAAAGTACTACTACATATGGGAAGCAGTAACCCCAGAGTAATGTATTAACTCAGTGGTTCTACACTGACAGTGGTAGAGAATGAAAAGGACCTGGGGGTAATTGTGCAGGCAGATATGAAGTTTTCTGAGCAGTGAGGGCGGTCTACAAGAGTAGCACATGGTGTCTTGTCAATCATATACAGGAATTTTTCTAGCAGGGATAAGGAGATGATTATCCCTGTATATAAGGCAATGTTCAGACCACACTTTGAGTACTATATACAGGTCTGGAGGCCTCATTTCAAGAAGGATGTAGAGCTGCTGGAACGAGTACATAGAAAGGCAACAAGATTAGTGAATGGAACAAAGGGTTGCTCTTATGAAGAAAGGCTTAAGTTTTGCAAATTACAGTGTCTGGAGACTAGGCACCTGTGAGGTGATCTGATTGAGGTGTATAAAGTCTTGAATGGTTTGAGCATGCTCAATTCTGATGGGATTCTTCCTCTTGCTCAGAATAATCGCCTGAGTGGGCGTAAATTCAAATTGAGGAAAGACGGTTGTAGGATAGATGTGCGGAAATTTGCCTTTAGCCAGCGGGTGGTTGATTGCTGGAACAAACTTCCATCTGTCGTAGAAGTTGATAGCTTAAATAGATTCAAGGCAACACTTTACAAACATTTGGAGCGAGTGGATGGGTGAAATAAGGGGTTTTTTTTTTTTTTTTTTGGCTGATGCTATATAAACTTTCTTTCTTGCATCATGTGCTAATGCTAATGCTAATAAAATCTTTTCACATGAGTCAGCTGACAAGTCCTGTGACTACTTCTGGATTAAAATTAATGATACAGATATTATTGTTGTAGCCAGAGGAGGCAGGCTGTCATGAATTTTTAGAATGTGTTTGTGAGGGAAAGGAGAAATTTTTTAAAAAAGTAGAAAAAATAAGGGAAATGAATTCCTTCATCATTCAATGCATGCATTTCCAGTTCATAAAATTAACAAGTCAGTCAGTAAAAAACAGTATCATTTGTGTAAAAGAAATGATTTCTTTGAAAAAGGAGACCATGTTGCTTTAAGATTTTTTTTTATTTGTTGGAGGATTAGGATACTTGACATATATAATCGTTATTCATCTCAGTGGTAAACATTACAAAGACATTTGTATATCAGGTATTCAGAAAGTTATAATTTGCTATTTTTTTTTTTTTTTAATAATAATAAAGCATTGAGAGTTTTCAAATTATGTAATCACTTAAACCTTGTGCCATTTTAAAATGTAATTTTAGATAATAAGATAGACAGTGGCTGATGATTTCTCTTGGCAAAATTAGTTTAATTTATGCCTAAAAACTTCCAAAAATGAGCAAAACTCAGAAACCCATTTGGTTTTTAGTTTGTTTTACTTAGTTCTTGAGAAAACTACTTATTGATCATATATAGCTTGCTCTTAAATTGGATCACTGTCATATTTTCAAATGTCTGGATACTTTGAGCAAGGTAGAAAACTTCTTCATTATGCAGTATGTACATTATATTGTAATTTAACCTACTGTCATGGTATATTTCTGTTATCTACATCCAATAAAATTTACTTTGAATGTTTGAACGATGTTATGTGTTATGATAGAATTTGGTATGGTAAGCCCATTTCTGCAGCGGGAAGCTTTCTGAATCACTGATCTCACTTGTTCATTAGTTACGGCTACCAAACACAAGCTTGGCCTTTGAGGAGTGATTGATTTGAGCATTATAAACAGAAATACCATTACTGGTTTTTTTTTTTTTTTTTTGGTTTTTTTTTAATGGAAATTTGTAAATAAATTTTTTGTTGTCTTAATTGCCTTTTAATTATATTACCATATGTGGTACTTGCTGTTTGAATACTTTGAGTTTGTGATGTACTTCTTACAGCTATATTATAAATTATTGTATATAAATTATTTTAAATACACTTTTTAAAAAAAAAAATATTTCAGCAAGGAAAGAAGTCCTTCTCCAGCTACAGTTCAGAGCTTGCGGCAAGAATTGCCTGGAACTATTAAGTCATACAGTAGCAATGGTCAAAGTTCGCCTACAATATATTTTGGCCAGTCTCGGCCTTCTAGCATGTTGTCTCTCTCAGGTATGATTACATGTATATTATCATAACAATAAATTCTTCTTAATAATTCAATGTTAATGTACATATAAAAATAAAATGTTTTTGGTTTTTTTGATGTCCGCTTTCAGCAAAAGAGTGAAAGTTGTACTGGGACATCTGCTAAAAGATAACTGTATCCCTGACAATGTTTTCCTTCCTGTTATTGAAGGTGCCTCCATCCCATGGCTCACAGGCTATTTATGGCCAGCAGTCCTATCTTTACTTGCCAAAATATTTTGAAAAACTGATTAATCCAATTTATGTTCCTTCTATCAGTTTTTTAACAGTGATCTGTTGTGACTTTACTCACGGTAATATTGCCAAATAAAGTTTCATTAAAAGTGATATTATTGAGATTTATTTTCAAAATAGGTAGTACAAATTTTAAACAACAGTTTGATTCGCTGCCAGTGGGGAGGGACTATTAAATTTTATATTAAGTTATTGTATGCTTATATGTAATTTTTAGTAATAAATGAATATTTAATAATAAATAATTTTTTAATTTCTTAAAAGAATAATTTTTAATAATAAATAAATGATTAAATTAAATGATTAAATGAAAGAGTATTTCAAAGAAAAAGAAATAGAAGAGATAAATGAGGAAGATGAAAAGTTAGTTTGGTTACTTTGGTTGTTTATTAGCTGATACTTATGGTTCAGATTTGTTTTAAAGGGAACATAAGAATTACAGATGCCAGTTCAAAAAAACCAATGCTTATGGAAATAATTACCGACATAGTAATAGTAATTATCCAGCTCAGGACCCTTGAACACAGTATTTCAACTGTGTTCAAGAGTCCACTGTATAAGGCAACACAGTATTGCCTTATACAGTGGGATTACAATCTCTCTATCTCTACAGGATAATGTTTGATAAAATATCAGTAGGACATCATGGTCGTTCCTGGCTGCCTGTTTACACTGCTCAGAATACTTTATATCTGCCCATATTGTAATTCCCAGATTCCTTTCTTCCTCTAATATTTTTAATTCAGTCCTCCCGCCAAGTGTAAGACAAAACCTAGCTGCCAATTTCTCTGACCACTTTTGAAGCCTGTTCAAATTATCCTGAAGGAGCACTGCTTGGCACTGATCATTAACAACTCTACCAATCTTTACATTGTCTGCAAATTTTGATATCATATCATTGGAGGTTTGAGAAAGAGGGTAGCCTGTGCGATCGCGGCATTTTGCCGCTCCTGGAACAGAGAAGTTTTTTTCTGATTTATTTTCTGTTTTATTAGCTTAAATTGGCATATTAACTTATTTTCTAGAGTAGCTTTATATTCCAATTTACGATACTTAGTTTAAAGTAACTTAGATAGAGATTTTGTAGGTATTACTTAGTATCGGTTAGGGTATCAAATCCACGTGTTGACCATTCGTAAATTGCCGCCATTGTAACGCGATACAAAATATCTTGAACTAGATAGCATAAGCTTAATATAGTATAGTATAGTACATAATATTGTCAGTTAATCAGTAAAATCTATTAATCTTGTTGAACTTCATTGTCAATTAAATTGTACTTTTAACTATACATATAACGACTTAGGTTACGTAACATAAATAATTAGAAAAATAAATAATTAATACTTAACTTGATACGGAAGTTATATAAATGGATTTCGTAGATAACACTCGATACTGAAACATAAATATAGCGTTATAACCGTGTTGGGATACAAGTTTAGGGTTTTAATTTTGTACTGAAATTGAAATTTTATTGAAATTAAATCGAAATCATGACTCAAACCAGAGCAGCAAAGCAAAAGGCTCAAGCTAATGGGAGTGCTGTGGCTCAGAGGAGAACTGAGGGGGGACAGTTGCCCTCTGCAGCCTTTTAAAATGCACTACTTGCTTGATGTTTGTGGAGCATTCGGGAACGGGACATGATACTGCTGTTGGGGATGTCTTTGTGTGTGCGCGATGCAAGGAGTGTAAGGAAATCAGGCAACAACTCAGCATTGTTATGGGCCTATATGAGAGCTTGAAGGACAGGGTGGATGCCCTCGAAGGATTAAAAGTGAGGGGCCCATCAAGCTCTCAGCTGCCCACACCAATGCCAGAGCTTGCACTTGGTCATCACGCAACACAGCAGCAGCCCCCAAGGCACAATGCACTGGTCCCAAAGGAACTAGTAGTTGTTGATGACTCTATTGTCAGGGAAACGGGAAACATGCTTTGTAAAAAGGATAGGTGGAACAGGACCAGGGTATGTCTGCCAGGGGCAAAGGTTGATGATGTTGTAGAGCGGATATCATCTTTTAAGGGCACAAAAGGTGATATAGTTGTACACGTTGGCACTAATGATATTAAGAGTAGGAGACCGGCGGAATTACTTAACAAGTACAGGTCACTATTGAAAAAAAGCCGTGAATTACGGTTGAATTTGAAAGTGTCTGCAATTCTGCCCAGACACGATAGGAGGGAGTATATGATGAGATCCCTGTCGATCAATTCGGCCCTGGAAAGATTGTGCAAGGCTCAAGGGGTAGAATTTTTTCAGCCTGGTCTGTACTTGTTAACAGGAGAGACTGCTTCTATTGGGATGGGATACACTTAAATAGAAAGGGTGCAAGAATGTTTGCTGATGCTATCGAGGCAGTGTTAGGTGGGTCGGAAAACTGCTAGATTGGGGAGGATACATGGATTAATAGATTAACACTAGCCACTGGCAGAGGTGAAAGTGATTCTTGCACTGCTTCTATTGGAATGAGCAGAAACCTGGAAAATAAGATGCAGGATATTTCAGAGACTGCTGGGAATCATTGGGGTTCAAGTAAACACATGGGTTGTGTTAGGGTAGATAAGAAAAAGAACAGGTGCATGTATACTTGCGTGTACACCAATACTAGGAGTTTAGTAAATAAATTTGATGAATTTGAGGTATTGCTCAAAACATCAAAGGCAGATATTGTTGGGATTTCAGAGGCGTGGTGTCACACAGATATAAGGAATGCAGAACTGGAATTTGGAGAGTACAATGTCTACAGAAAGGATAGACAGGATAGGAAAGGAGGAGGGGTTATGCTATTAGTTAAGAAATACATAAAATCCAAGGAAGTGAAGCCAGTCGCCATCGCTGGACAGTGCAGTGTCGAGTCAGTTTGGTGTGACATAAGCATTGGGAGATCAAAATTGAGAGTAGGAGTGTGCTATAGGCCTAATGACTCTGATGAGTATAATAAGAAACTATACAGGGAAATAGAGTGGGCCAGTAAATCAGAGAGTCTTATAATGGGGGATTTTAATTTCCCAGATATTGACTGGAATTTGGGGGCTGGTCACTCACACACTAGCAAGGCTTTTGTGGATTTATTAGATGATTGTTTTCTACATCAGCATGTTCGGGAGGCAACTAGAGGGAGAATACTCTGGATTTGATTACAGTAGTGATTCTTCATGCATTAAGAATCTGCAGATAAATGAACCACTAGGTGGCAGTGATCACAGTGTGCTGAAGTGGGATTTACTCAAAGAGTTAACTACCATTAGGGGTAAAGGGAAGGGTTATTGCTTTCGTAAAGGCGACTACGATGGACTGAGACAGTATTTAAATTCTATACAGTGGGACCAACTGATGATATTACCAACAGCAAATTCAAAATGGGAACCATTCAAAGAACTTATCTTGGAAGCTACTAGGCTTTACATACCAACTAAGAAATATTGTTCAAGGTTTAGGCCTAAATGGATGTCAGATGAACTAATGAGACATATGGCAGAGAAGAAAAATGCATGGGATACATCCAAATTAACAAGTGACACAGAAGCCCATGATAGATACAAGTTGATCTGTAACCAGGTTACAAAGGAGGTTAGGCAGACGAAGGCAGATTACCAGATATCTTTGGCAAGGGATGCAAGGGAAAACAGCAAAGAGTTCTTTACTTAGGTAAACTCTAGAAGGAAGAGGATGAATCAGATTGGTCCTCTTGATGTCGATGGGTCAACTGTTGATGATCCTGCTCAGATAGCTAACAAACTAAATGAATATTTTGCATCGACATTCACACATGAGGAGTCATTCAGCGAGGGGAATGCCAGAGGTGTATTCAACTCTGGCAGTAAGCTAGAGAATCTTGTAATCTCTGAGAGTAAAGTGGAGGAGAAATTGTTGAAGATAAACACAAAAAAGGCACCTGGGGTGGATGGGATCTATCCAGTTATATTAAAGGAGGCAGCAAAGGAAGTAAGCAAACCCTTAGCCATAATTATGAGAGCTTCCTTGGACTCAGGGGAGGTACCCATGGACTGGAGATGTGCAAATGTGACCCCAATTCACAGGGGAGGATCAAAGGCTGACACAAGTAATTATAGACCTGTGAGTTTAACTTCTGTTCCCGGAAAATTAATGGAGGCACTGGTTAAAGAAGCACTGCAGGATCATCTAGACAAGACTTCAGTTATAGCTCGGACACAGCATGTTTTTGTTAAGGGGAAGTCTTGCCTGACCAATTTGATTGGATACTATGATGCAGTCACAAAAGAACTGGATGCAGGGAATAACTTTGATATTATATACTTGGATCTTAGAAAGGCTTTTGATACTGTTGCACATGTAAGACTGCTGCACAAATTGGAGCAGTGTGGCATTGGAGGCAAATTGCTGCTATGGATAAAGGGGTGGTTGAGGGGGAGAAGACAGAGAGTGGTAATCAATGGACACTGCTCGTCGTGGACTAATGTTATTAGTGGAGTCCCTCAGGGCAAAGTGTTGGGTCCATTATTGTTTTCTGTATTCATAAATGATATTGATGAGGGTATATCAAGCTTAATGTCGAAGTTTGCAGACGATACAAAGGTTGGCAGGGTTGTCAAGGACACTACTGACACTATGCTGCTGCAACAGGATCTGGAAAGGTTGAGCAGATGGGCTGAGAGGTGGCAAATGAAGTTTAACATTGACAAATGTAAAGTACTACACATGGGGAAACAGCAACCCCAGAGCAACGTATCAACTCTGTGGTACTACACTGACAGTGGTAGAGAATGAAAGGGACCTGGGGGTGGTTGTGGAGGCAGATATGAAGTTCTCTGAGCAGTGCAGACGAGCTGCAAGAGTAGCTCATGGTGCATTGTCAATGATATATAGGTATTTTTCTAGCAGGGATAAGGAGGTGATTATTCCCTTGTATAAGGCAATGGTCAGGCCACACGTAGAGTACTGTATACAGGTCTGGAGGCGTCATTTCAAGAAGGATGTAGAGCTGCTGGAACGAGTACAGAGAATGGCAACAAGATTAGTGAATCGAACAAAGGGGTGCTCTTACGAAGAAAGGCTTAAGTTTTGCAAATTACAGTGTCTGGAGACTAGGCACCAACGAGGTGATCTGATAGAGGTGTATAAAGCCTTGAATGGTTTGAACATGCTCAATGCTGATGGAATTCTTCCTCTTGCTCAGAATAATCACCTGAGAGGGCATAAATTCAAATTGAGGAAAGACAGATGTATTATAGACGTGCGGAAATTTGCCTTTAGCCAGCGGGTGGTTGGTTGGTGGAACAGACTTCCATCCCTTGTCGTGGAAGTTGATAGCCTAAATAAGTTTAAGGCTCAGCTGGACAGGTATTTTGAATGAACAGAGGGGTGAAGTGGAAGTGTTTTTTTTTTTTTTATTTATTTATTTATTTTATTTTATTTTATTTTATTGGCTGATGCTGCATAAGCTTGCATTTGTTGCATCAAATGCCTCTACTAATGCTAATGCTAATGTCCTCTATCCCTTCATCGATGTCATTTATGAAAATGACAAAAAGTGGTGATCCAATAACTGATCCCTGGGGGATCCCACTCCTGATTGTACCAATCTGATGAATATCCAAGTACCTCTGTTGCCACATCCAACATATGGTAGCAGAGGCAGATATTTGTCTCTGTCATAATTAATCAGATTTCTCTCTTTTGGACGGATCTGGGGAGCACCCTGCTATTTGAAAGGAGAATTCCGTAGTGGTGATGGTGGTTGTGGGGGGGGGGGGCGCTATTTGGATGATGTACAGATTTTATAAATTTATTCATATCAGAAAAGGCCTTGTTTTACTTAAAGGCAGCATTATCAAGAAAAGTTTTCAGTGAGGGTTTTCTGCATTAAAGTTATGTG
This sequence comes from Mastigoproctus giganteus, assembly GCF_048544385.1. Classification (NCBI taxonomy): domain Eukaryota; kingdom Metazoa; phylum Arthropoda; class Arachnida; order Uropygi; family Thelyphonidae; genus Mastigoproctus; species Mastigoproctus giganteus. The sequence continues at coordinate 28,044,873 of NC_143588.1, read as the reverse complement.
ACTGTCTAGAAATCCAGGTGTTATTGAAGATATGCATGGGAGCAGACTTCTTTGTGTGAAAGATGGGACTTGATTTTTGTGTGAAACGTGGGACTTGGATGGGACGAGATGGGGTTACGAGGTTATTACCACGTTGACCAAGATTTTTTCCGCTCCAGCAAACATTAAGTTTTAATTTATATTTAGTCATTTTATTGACTTATACTAAATTGTTTTCTCTAAACAATTTAGTATATAAATTGTTATACTAAATTATTTTCTATAAATAGCTTTATAGTTCTAGCCAAGTTCCGTGGATTTTTTTAAAATTTAGATTTAGATTTTAAAATTTTGAAAGTTAATACTTAAGTGTCCGTAGATTTTACGTTCGTAACTTTCCACCATTGTTATACAATACGAAATAGTGTAAGGTTTAACTTAAAACTAGATAGCGAAAAATGTAGCGCTATACGAGAACTCTGTTAGATTAGTATAGTATTATCAATTAATCAGTAAAATTTATTAATCTTATTAAAGTTCATTGTTAACTAAATTATACTTAACAGAATCGTGACCCACACTAGAGAAGCAAAACAGCATTCACACAATAGCCAGAATGCTGTGGGTCGCGGGAGAACCGAAGGGGCCAATTTTCCAACACATCACAGTCTAATACAATTAGTGAAATGTGAAATGTTTGCCGACCTGGCTAGAACAGGGCATGATCTAGCCAAGGCGGATGTGTTTGTTTGTGTTAGATGCTGAGACTGTGAAGAAATTAGCCTTCAACTCAGCATTCTGATGGGCGTCTATGAGAGTTTGAGGTGTAGGGTAAATGCCCTTGAAGAAATTAACATGAGAGGCACAACAAGCTCTCAGCTGCCCAACTCAATGCCATAGCTCACTCCTGTGCATCAGGCAACACAGAGGCAATCTCCAAGGCAGAATGCACTGGTCCCAGGGGAACTAGTTATTGTCGGTGACTCTGTTGTCAGGGAGATGGGGAATATATTATGCAAAAAGGATAGGTAGAACAGGACCAGGGTATGTCTGCCAGGGGGAAATGTTGATGATGTTGTATAGCAGATATCATCTTTTAAGGGCACAAAAGGTGATATTGTTGTACATGTTGGCACTAATAATATTAAGAGTAGGACATCAGCAGATTTACTTAACAAGTGCAGATCAATGCTGGAAAAAAAGTCGTGAGTTAGGGTTAAATTTGAAAGTGTCTGCAATTCTGCTCATACATGATAGGAGGGAGTATATGATGAGCCTTGTCGATCAATTCAGCCATGGAGAGTTTGTGTAAGGCTCACGGGTTAGAATTTTTTTCAGCTTGGTCTGTGCTTGCTAACAGGAGAGACTGCTTCTACAGGGATGGGATACATTTAAATAGAAAAGGTGCAAGAATATTTGCTGATGCTATCAAGGCAGTGTTAGGTGGGTCAAGGAACAAGTAAATACATGGGCTGAGTTATGGTAACTAAGAGTAAGAACAGGTGAATATATACTTGCATGTACACCAATGCTAGAAGTATAACGAATAAATTTGATGGATGTGAAGTTCTGATCAAAGCATCAAAGGCAGACATTGTTGGTATATCAAAGACATGGTTTCACACGGATATAAGCAGCGTAGAATTGGAATTTGGGGAGTACATTGTGTACAGAAAGGATAGATAGGGTAGGAAAGGATGAAGGGTTATGTTGTTAATTAAGGAACACAAAATCTAAGGAAGTGCATCCAGTTGACACGGGTGGACTGTGCAATATTGAGTCTGTTTGGTGTGACATAAACACTGGGAAAGGGAAAATGAGATTAGGCGTATGTTATAGGCCTAATGACTAGGATGAGTGTAATGAATAGTTGTGCAGAGAAACAGAAGGCCAGTAAATCAGAATGAAATGGGGGATTTTAACTTTCCAATATTGACAACTGGAACTTGTCAGTTGGTCACTCGCATGCTAGCAAGACTTTTTTGGATTTATTGGAGGATTGTTTTCTACAGCAACATGTTTGAGGGGCAACTAGAGGGAGATATACCCTTGATCTGATTATCAGCAGTGATTATTCATGCATTAAGAATTTGCAGATAAAGGAAACACTAGTTGACAGTGATCACAGTGTACTGATGTGGGATTTACTTAAAGATGCTTAAATTTACTTAAGTAAATTAAATTTACTTAAGTTTTGCAAATTGCAGAGTCTGGAGACTAGGCACCGGTGAGGTGATCTGATAGAGGTGTATAAGGCTTTGAATGGTTTGAGCATGCTCAATGCCAATGGGATTCTTCATCTTGCTCAGAATAATCAGCTCAGAGGGCATAAATTCAAATTGAGGAAGGACGGATGTCAGATAGATGTGCGGAAATTTGCCTTTGGCCAGCGGGTGGTTGGTTGGTGGAACCTACTTCCATCACTTGTTGTTGAAGTTGATAGCCTAAACAAATTTAAGGCTCAACTGGACAGGTATTTCGAGCGAATGGAGGGTGAAATGGGAGTGGTGTGTTTTTTTTGGCTGATGCTGAATAAGCTTGCTTTCTTGCATCATATGCCTCTACTAATGCTAATGCAACTATCATCAAGGGTAAAGAGAAGGGTTTTTGTTTTCGTAAAGGTGACTACAGTTGTCTCAGACAGTTTTTAAATTCTATACAGTGGACTCAACTGATGGTGTTACCAACAATGAATTCTAAATGGGAAGCCTTCAGGGACTTAATCTTGGAGACTACTAGGCTTTTCATACCAACTAAGAAATTCTGTTCAAAGTTCAGGCCTAAATGGATGTCAGATGAATTAATGAGGCTCTTGTCAGAAAAGAAAAATACATGGGATGCATATAAATTATCAGGCAACACAGAAGCCTACAGCAGATAAATGCTTGTCTGTAATCAAGTCACAAAGGAGGGTAGGTAGGCGAAGGCAGATTACAAGAAATCTTCGGCAAGGGACACAAAGAAAAACAGCAAAGAGTTCTTTACTTATGTAAACTCTAGAAGGAAGGGGATGAATCAGATTGGTCCACTTAACATAGATGGGTTGACTATTGATGATCATGCTAAGGTAGGTGATAAACTGAATGAGTATTTTGCATCTAACCTAATCTAACCTAACCTGTGAATCCCCTGAGGCTAGCAGTTTTCCCGACCCACCTAACACTGCCCCTGTAGCATCAACAAATATCCTTGCACTCTTTCTATTTAAGTGTATCCCATCACTGTATAAACAATCTCTCCTGTTAACAATTTGCAAAGGCTGAACTATTTGCAAAGGCAAAACATTCATCAGCATCCCACATATACATGCTTCATTAATCCCTACTTAATTTTACTGTTGGAAAGCCTGTTCCATAATCCCTCTGCTGCATGTTCATTTATAAAGCTACTTGACTTAATTTCTTAATGTAAAAGCTTCTTTTATTTTGTCTACTTAGAAAGTTTCTTTCTTCCCATAAACTGCAAACTTATCATTGTATATCTAAATGCATTCCAATGCACATGTTCTGCAATGCATGCAATTACAATTGTTTAATGTTCCATTTAGTTGTGTATTTTATGTTCATTTCTGTGCACTTCAAATCTTCTTCTGGTATTCCTATATATACCTTGCCATATTTATTTTTGTATATTGTATCCCTTGTATTATGGACTGGTAGCACATCTTTAAATCTTCCCCTCCCTCCCAAATCCACCCATCTTATCAATCAGCTTAAAAACCACCTGAGGCTTAGTTCCTCACCAAACATCATCTCATTTCTTTCAAAAAGGATCTGAAAAAAGTATGGGCTTACACAATTTTTAATAATTTAATGAAATAATTTTTGTAACAAAGTTTACATTTCTTGAGTGTCAAAGAACTGGCAATGAATAAATTCAGGCAGAATAAGCCCAGAATTTATAGTTTAGCCTTTGCAAAACTTTAAATTCTGTAAAACTGTGAATTTCAAACTTAAAAACTTTCACAAACTTAAAAAAAAAAAATAATTAAAATTAAAATTGCAAATGATTATACACTCAAAAAACTATAAATTACAATAATATTTGTATTATTTCTCTGAGAAAATCTATCCTCTAATTTTGAACAGCTGATTTATGAACAAACTTCAGGGAAAACCCTTCATAAATTTTGGACTTGGTATACATTTTACAAGTATTTCCACTATATAATGGAGCTTTGCGTAGTGAATTTTTCCACTTACATAGTTGAGAAATTAGGAAACCAAGCAGCAAGTTCCCATAGTTCACATTACAAATTTCAAAAAAGCCAAAATTCATAAATCTGTAATGTTGCCGTTTTAAAAATGCACAGCTGTGTAATTTATTTTTGAAAATTCTGTAATGTTCATGTTGTTTACAAAACCATGTTTAAATAAGAATTAGCATTAGCATTAGTAGAGGCATATGATGCAAGAAAGCAAGCTGATACAGGATCAACCAAAAAAAAAAAAAAAAAAATCCATTTGCTCCAAAAGTTTGTTCAGTTCCTCCTTGAATTTATTTAAGCTATCAGCTTCCAGAAACACAGATGGAAATTTATTCTAGCAATTAAACACACTGGCTAAAGGTAAATTTCACCACATCTGTTCTACAACTGGCTTTCCTCAATTTGAATTTATGCTCTCTCAGGTGTGTAATTATAATTTATAATTCTTAGCTATATGGTGTAAGCCTGAGGCTTATGCTGCACCAGCCAAAAAAAAATAAAAAATTCGGAGTTACCTTGAGAGAGAGAGAGAGAGAGAGAGAGAGAGAGAGAGAGAGAGAGAGAGAGAGAGAGAGAGAGAGAGAGAGAGTCAAAAGTAGAAGGGAATCACCAAGAAAGAGAAGAATCATGATATCCAGCTCAGGACCCTGAGTATGCCAAGTTCATATTCACCAGATGTGAGCCCCTGGGGTCAGAATAAGAGTAAGAATCCCATCATCATTGAGCTTGTTCAGACCATTCAAGGCCTTATACATCTCAATCAGATCACTTTGCAGGTGCCTAGTCTCCAGACACTGCAATTTGCAGAACTTAAGCATTTCTTGGTAAGGCACCCCATTGTTCCCTTAACCAATCTCGTTGCCTGTCTCTATACTTGTTTCAGCAGCTCTACATCATTCCTAAAATAAGGCCTCCACACACACACACACACACACACACACACACACACACACACACACACACACACACACACACACACACACACACACACGTACGCACGCACGCACGCACGCATGCATGCATGCACACAACCCTTAATGGAAGGGGGTAAATTATAGTTAGAAATACTAATCTAAAATATGGAACTGAATCGAAATTGTATGCAAAATAGTTATATACAATTTATAATGATTGTGCAGCTTTTATATATATACATACACATATATGTATGGTTAATGTAATAAAACAACGAGGGAAAAAGTGCTAACAGATGGAAGTGTAAAGAACACAAGGTGCCATAACTAGTAGAAAAAGGACAGAAAGAAAGAAAGAGAAGTATTGAAGTTGGATGATAGGGAAAGAATGTGAAAAACCTAAATGATAAATCGAATTATAGAAAATTAACAATTTCCTATAAATCGATTTATCATTTAGGCTTTTTGCAAACCAGTTAGAAGGAAAGAAGCTATAATGGAAAAAATGATTAATTAATTGCAAAGAATAGCAAGTATCAAATGGAGGATGGGAAAAAAATATATATTTTTTATTTTTTTATGATATAAAATCCTAACAAAAGAGAAAGTAAAATAAGAATTAAAATATTTGAATATTCGATTCATTCTGAGAAAGATTGATACATAATTTAGCATTTCATCAGGAGACTGCACCTGATCATGTATCAATAACTGCATTTCTATGCTTTCTATAGTTATGGAAGAAAAATATTAGAAGGAAACTCTAAATAGAGTGCATGAAAAAAAAAAAATAATTAAATAAAAATAAAAATTTTATTAAAAAGGAGGGTGAAAGCAGTAAAATCTTCAATAAAAATAGGTAGGGTCTACCTATCAGATAGAGACTACCCTACCTATTTTACAGAAGATTTTACTGATTTTATCTTCCTTTTTAGTAAAAATTTTTTTTGACTTGATTGCATTCTAGTTTATATGTACCATAAACTTCTGTATAACCTGATAATTTTATTTATATGTATCCCATCCATTTTTCTTCTCGCCACGTGTCTCATTTGTTGATCTTTACATCCATTAAGTCTAAGTATTGAACTGTATATCTCGGGGGTGGCCAACTTAATTTGTGATGCGATCGACTTTTTTTCTTCAAAATGTGCCACAATCTACTATCTCAAGAATTTCATTGGACATGGTTAAAAAGGTTAATCAACACATATTGAAAAATATTGCGTATGAATTTTAAAATTAAATATAATTCAGAATTCTTATTTTAAATTCATACGTATTTAAATTTTTAATTTATGTGAAGTTTGTGTCTTAATGTCATATGCCAAGTTTTCAAAATTGGAGATATACTGTGATAACGCCAACCATAAAGAATCATCTGTATGCAAGTTCGTAAGAGTAGAGCGATTTTTCATCTTTTTTTGTTTCAAATACGAAAAGGCCGATTCGCATAGATATGTCGAACCAAAACAGGAATTTAAAAGTTCACTGCATTTTCTACAGTACTTTTCTCGGCAAACATATTTCCAAAAGTCTTTTTCTGATGACCTGACTTTTAGGAAGATATCGTTTTGCAATGTTTTAATTTCATTTTCAAGTAATATTTTCTCCGTGGGAAAAATCTCAGTAATTTTTTTTTTTTTGCAGTTTGTTTCGTATCTAAGTCAACATTAAATGGATAAGAAATACAGTATATTGAACAATGTCTTCAATTGTTTTAAAATCACTGACTCTGGTTTCAAAATCATCCACAACTTTCTGAATTTCAGATACATATTTCTCACTATTAAATTCAAAAACAGGGTATTTTTGCAAATGATCTGACATATTTGCAAATTGATTGAATTTTTTTTCTTTGAGATCCTTAGCCATTACCCAAAAATGATATTTACATGCAGAAATACTACTAATCATGTCACCCACATTTTTATTTTTTCCTTGTAATTCCAAATTCGGATCACTTAATTTACTGGTAAAATCTGCCAAAAAAGGCAGATCACGCAACCACTCCGTATCTTTTAGCTGCTGATAATCATCTTCCCTTCGATTAACAAATTTTTAATTTCATTCAGCAAATTTCAAAATCTGTAGAAACTTACTCCGACTCAGCCACCTCACATCTTTGTGTAATATCAAATCTGGTTCATTTTCATTGAGGTGCATTTTGAAAAGTCTCCTTTGAAGAGATTGTCCTCTGGAATTCACAATTTTGAAAGCTATGTCCATAATACTTTTAGTATTTAATTATCTCTTGCTGGCTAACACGTTTTGGTGGATGATGCAGTGGTAACTCAAAAAATCTGGGAATTCATCATCCTTTTGGCACAATGCGATGAATCCATTAAGATGCCCCGTCATTGCTTTAGCTCCATCTGTTGTTATTGATACGAGCTTAAATAGTGGTAATTTAATTTTTTTCAATAAAACTTTTGGATGCATTAAATATATCAAGACCTCCATTTGTTTCTTTTAATGAAATGATACCCAGCAGTTCTTCTCTAGTGGCAGAATCATCAAAAACCATACGAATAAAAACAAGCAATAGAGCTGTATCACTGATGTTTGTAGATTCATACAGTTGTAAAGAAAAGGACAAGCACACACAATTAGCAATATGAGCATGCAATTGTTCGCTCACATTTTTATTCGTTTTTTTTTTCGATGCATTGCATCACAGTATTTCGAGATAATTGCAGATTTTGAAGAGCACTTTTAATTTCATTTTTGTTCTTACAATTTTCAAAAAGAGAATCTGTTATTTCTAAAAATGCGTCTTTGATGAATTGACCATGAGAAAATGGTTTGCATTTTTTTTTTTGCAAGAAACTAATCACTTTAAATGATGCTACAATTACTACTTTCGATTGTAAATTAGGTGTCACGAAGAAATTTTGTTGTGTGAATAATCTGGATTTAAGTTCTTTTAATTTATTTTTTTCTAAGGTCACTATTAGGCGGAAAATCTGATTGGCATTTACTATGGAGTGTGTTGAAGTGCCTTTCTAAATTTCCTTTTTTGGGTATAGCCACTGAAGAAATTGCAAATCAAACAACAACATTTTTCTTTTATCATTAAAAAAAAAGTATTCTAGTTCCCACTCTTGATGAAAATGATACATTTTACTCTTTTTCATAGTATTCATTTTAAATCAAAGGTATTAAATTAACGTATAAGTACTATCCAGTTATTAATATTAAGTGAGCTAAATAAGAATTCAACACATGCGCTATGCTGTCCGCAACGTAACTGTGTGAATTTTCAGTAGACAAGCCTAGTGGCTGCACGGCAACAAGAGTGGTCATGTGGTTCAATGGATTTGTAATACGCGTATGCAGTGGGGCACATAATAATAATAACATTTAGATTTTGACTAATCTATTTTTTATATATATTTAAAATTCGTCGTGATTGACTGAAATTAAAGCCACGATTGACTGGTAGATCGTGATTGACTTGGTGACCACCCCTGGTATATCTTATTTGGTATGAAAACCTACTATGAACTTAGCATCTAGTCGCTTCTTTTGTGAATCCTTGCTAAGCAGTTTAGAAGACAAAATTTAAATTGTAACAAATTTTATGTATATAGAAATTTCATTATATTTACAGTCATGATTATTAAAATTTGCAAATATGTTTCTATTGGTTGCGACAAAGTTTTTATGGGTTAACAGTTAGGCACTGTCAGATCCTCAGATTTATGAATAAAAAAATAAGAATTTTTTTTTATTAAAACAAGAAAATGTTTTTTTTTTTTTTTTGTATTTTTTAATGTATTGTTTTATGAGTTGTAGTTTAGTGTTAAAAGTAGAATGTGACAAGAAATCTAGTATTTGCTATATGTGGAGCTCATGCCTCACTTATTCTGACCCTTTTTGCCGTGTTTGTGTTATCTATAAGTATGTTATTTTTGTATACCTGTTTTTTGTTTATTATTATTATTATTGTCCTTTCCATTGTCTGCCATTGTCAGTTATTCCAACTCACCATTTGGTTTGCACCCCTCCTTCATAGCTGAAGAGTTTCAGTTTTAACATTTGTTTCATTTAATTAAATGGGAGAGTTGAATTAGTTATTAAAATTTTACTTTGGTTTTTAAGAAAATTGATTAAGATTTAAATTATTATTTTTATTATTATTATTTTTTTTTTTTTTATTGATCAGATTCAGTTGAAGTTATTCTTCACCATCCAGTGTTTGTCAAGGACACATCAAAGTACTGGTATAAACCAAATATTTCCAGAGAAGACGGTAAGCATTTAGTCAAGTGAAAGTAAGTTAATGAAATTCTGCAATAGCATTGTAACTTTATATAAGGGTGTATGTGTAAAAATATTGGTTAGGACAAAATTAATTGTGATGTATATATTAGAAGATGAAATGCACAAGCCATAATTTCTTTTGGGTTTAGGAAATTAACTATATAATATCGGTGTAAACTATGATGTATTTACCCATAAATTTGAACTACTTATGTAGTGTAAAAGGCATAGTTTTAATAGTATCTCATATTGTGGGTGTTTTCACAATGAGATAGCTGGTATTTATGAGTAAACTATGGTGTATCTACACCGATATTATATAGTTAATTGCCTAAGCCCATAATTATACACCATTTGGCATCTATCTTATTGTGGGAGTAACTTCGCAACTGTGATGGTATCAGTGAGTGGGCAGGTACCAGGGCACTTGCCCACTCACTGATGATGAAGCCAAAAAACTTTGAAACGATTGTCTGAGTGGTGGTATCCACTGAAAATAAATAACAGTATTCTCTACTAGAGAAGCATTATTTATTTGAGGTAGTGCAATACCAGCTATCTCATTATGAAGGTACCCACAATATGAGATACTATTAAAACGATGCCTTTTACACTACATACATAGTTCAAATTTATGGGTAAACTATGGTGTATCTACACCGATATTATATAGTAATATATATATATATATATATATTTTTTTTTATTTCTTTCATGTTATTCCATAAATAATGGTAATTTTTTGAATTGCCAAACTTGTTTTATTTATATGCATATTATGCACAATTATATGGATTATTTTAATTCTAATTTGTATTTGTAAAATAATAAGAGAAGTTTACCTCAGTATAATATGTATAACACTTCCGTATGATACTCTGCAGCAATTAAAATGAAAAAATCGCAAATCTTACATTACAGTAAAAAATAAACAATAATTAAAACTCAATTGAACACAATTAAAAAATTAAAAAACAATTGGACACAATTAGAAATCAAATGAACACAATTAAAAATCAATCTAATGCAATTAAAAATTAAATTAATTAAAAGAAATTTAATGAAAAAAATTGCAAAAAACGATTTTCCTTCCTCAATTAAAAGAAATTTAATGAAAAAAATTGCAAAAAACGATTTTCCTTCCTCGTTTTTTGCAATATTTTTGTTAAATTCTTTTAATTAATTTAATTTTTAATTGCGTTAGATTGATTTTTAATTGCATTAGATTGATTTTTAACTGTTTTCATTTGATTTCTAATTGTGTTCAATTGTTTTTTAATTTTTTAATTGTGTTATAATTATTCTAATGATTTCTAATTATTTTTTATTTTTAACTGTAATGTAAGATTTGCGATTTTTTTCATTTTAATTGCTGGAGAGTATCATACGGAAGTGTTCTACATATTATATTGAGGTAAACTTCTCTTATTATTTTACAAATACAAATTAGAATTAAAATAATCCATATAATTGTGCATAATATGCATATAAAAAAAACAAGTTTGGCAATTCAAAAAATTACCATTATTTATGGAATAACATGAAAGAAATAAAAAAAATATATATATATTTTTAACTTGTTAACAGTCCCTTCTGTTAACAAGTACAGACCGGGCTGAAAAAATTCTACCCCTTGAGCCTTGCACAGTCTTTCCAGGGCTGAATTGATCGACAAGGCTCTCATCATATACTCCCTCCTTCCTCTCATCATATACTCCCCGTGTCTGGGCAGAATTGCAGACACTTTCAAATTCAACCCTAATTCACAGCTTTTTTTCAACAGTGACCTGTACTTGTTAGGTCACTGTTGAAAAAACAGTTATCATTATCACCTTTTGTGCCCTTAAAAGATGATATCTGCTCTACAACGTCATGAACCTTTGCCCCTAGCAGACATACCCTGGTCCTGTTCCACCTATCCTTTTTACAAAGCATGTTCCCCGTTTCCCTGACAATAGAGTCACCAAAAACTACTAGTTCCTGTGGGACCAGCACATTCTGCCTTGGGGGTTGCCGCTGTGTTGTGTGATGACCAAGTGCAAGCTCTGGCGTTGATGTGGGCAGCTGAGTTAGCACATTAATCAAGAGCAGTATCCATCGATTACCCCTTCTCTCTTGCTCTCTCTTACTCTCAACAATCTTTTTATCTGCCCTTAATACCATACTGCTCCAATTTTTACTGTAATCGTCCATGTGCAACAGGGTCAAAAGCTTTCCTAAAATCCAAATTTATGATATTAAAAATATTTTTTGAATTCAGTTCCTTTGTTACCACATCATAGTATCGATCAAATTGGTGTGACAATACTTTCCCTTAACAAATCCATGCTGTGTCTGAACTATAACTGCAGTCTTGTCTAGATAATCCTGCAATGCCTATTTAACTAGTGACTCCATTATTTTGCCTGGAATAGAAGTTAAACTAATAGATAAACTAATTACCCATGTCACCCTTTGATCCTTCTTTGTGAATTGGGGATACAGTTGCACATCTCCAGCCCTTGAGACCTCCCCTGATTCCAAGGATGCTCTTATAATTATGGCTAAGGGTTTGCTTACTTTCTATGATGCCTCCTTTAATATAACAGGATAGATTCTATCCACCCAAGATGCCTTTCTTATGTTCACCTTGAACAATTTTTAATCCCTGCTTTGTTGTTACTGTCAGTATTACAAAATCATATAGCTCCCTTTTAGAGTTTGATGAGCTTCTGGCTTTTGTGAATGTAGATGTAAAATACTCCTTCAGTTTGTCAGCTACCTGAGCAGGATCATCGACAGTTGAACCTTCAATATCAAGTGGACAAATCTGATTCATTCCCTTCCTTCTTGAGTTTATATAAGTAAAGATGCAATACATCATAAAAATATAGTGATGCAATACAACCAAGTAAAACTCCCAACCAAATTGTATCTCAAGAATTTCAACTTTGTAAATTCACAGCAGTGAAACATTTTTCTTCCTTGAAATGTGCATTTGTATGTCTATTGGATATTTTGTCTGCTCAAGATACTGATTGCTTTCTCGGTGTCAGTCCTTTTTGTATGTTGTTTATGGACTGGTTTGAAGTCTCCCTTTCTCACTGTATTTTTGCTCTCTAGAAATGAGAGACAGTGAAAAAAGTGCAGTATATCAGTGCAACTTCAATATACTGCAGCTCTCTATAATGGAGTTTCAGATATAACATGAATGTGATTATGTTGCCCAAGAGATATATATATATATATATTTTTTTTTTAGTAAAAATACAGGCATTACCTTGATCTCTTTATAGGAAGGCTTCTTATCCAACTCTCCTAGTCTATCACATAAGTTAATGAAAATACAATGAATTTAATAAACTACATTTTAATGTGTTCCATAATGTTAGCTACGGCACCAACTTAATAACCCAAAATCACTGTAGAGGCCCCAACCCAACTCCAAAACTATCACCTGTTACACAACCATCAGTATAGGAAAAAATTATGTCAAATTTACTCATAGTAGAAAGAACAACTAAATACAAAATACGTGAAGACAGATTTCTTCCTCTTAAGTTAAACGGAAACTTTTCAATACTTTGTGTTCACAGGATGGAATGAGTGTTTCATTTCATCCTGTATTAGTAAAGCCGCATGATGCAAAAAAGCAAGCTTATATAGCATCAGCCAAAAAAAAAAAAAAAAAAAAAACACACACACCCTTCTCATTTCACCCATCCACTCGCTCCAAATGTTTGTCTAGTTCTGCCTTGAATCTGTTGAAGCTATCAACTTCTACAAGGACAGATGGAAGTTTCTTCAGCAATCAACCCCAAGCCGGCTAAAGGCAAACTTCCACACATCTATCCTAGAACTGTCTTTCCTCAATTTGAATTTATGTGAACATCTCACACCACACACATTCATCATCTCCAGGAACATGATTTGGTCACTTTCAAGCCACTTTTAGTAAGAAGCACACCTGAACCTTCCTTATCTCCTCTGGACACACTGCATTCACCAAGGTGCTCAGAACAGATAAAGTAATGATGAAAGTCTTAAATTTTGGGTTGGTTCCATGTCTCAGTTAACTCTACCATATCAGTGTTGGTTGTCCTGACCAGAAGTTCAAATTCATTTTATAAAAGCTTTTGCTACCTTGACATATCCCTTATACTTAAGGGATACTTCATACTTTTCTCTGTAACTTACATTGGTCAGTGATCCAAGCACCTATTTCATTGCCTCTTTCTGTGTATATGGTCAATTGAAAAAAAATTGTGACTTGTCTTGACAAAAGGTGAAAGTGCTTTCTTGCCCATATTACAAACTCCTTTCTCCACTTAGCAGTTTCATTGAATCCTTAATGCTTCTGCTGTGACATTAGCAAAGCTCTGTATATTCTCTTTTTAAATGAATTCCCTTTTTACCAACAAATTCCTTTTCTTGAATAGATTAGGATTAGTAGAGGCATATGATGCAAGAAAAGAAGCTTATACAGGATCAGCCAAAAAAAAAAATCCCATTTTACCTATCTATTCACTCCAAACGTTTGTCCAGTTCTTCCTTGAATTTATTTAAACCATCAACTTAATATGTCTTCCAGGAGCAAAGGTTGATGATGTTGTAGAATAGATATCATCTTTTAAGGGCACAAAGGGTGATATTGTTGTACGCATTGGCACTAATGATATTAAGAGTAGGAAACCAGCAGAATTACTTAACAAGTACAAGTCAATGCTGAAAAAAAGAGTTAAGGTTGAATTTGAAAGTGTCTGTAATACTGCCCAGACACAATAGGAGGGAGTATATGATGAGAGCCTTGTCGATCAGTTCGGTCCTGGAGAGATTGTGCAAGACTCAAGGGGGTAGAATTTTTCTCAGCCTGGTCTGTGCTTGTTAACAGGAGAGACTGCTTCTACAGGGATGGGATACATTTAAATATAAAGGGTGCAAGAATATTTGCTGATGCTATCACGCAGAGTTAGGTGGGTCGGAAAACTGCTAGCTTGGGGGATACATGGACTAATAGATTAACAGTAGCCACTGGCAGAGGTGAAAGTGATTCTTGCACTGCTTCTATTGAAATGCAATTGAGCAGCAGCCTGGAAAGCAAGGCAATGGGGAGTCATAGTGGAACAAGTAAATACATGGGCTATATTAGGGTAACTAAGAGTAGGAACTGGTGCATGTATACTTGCATGTACACTAATGCTAGGAGTATAGTTAATAAATTCGATGAGCTTGAAGTGCTAGTCAAGATATCAAAGGCAGATATTGTTGGGATATCAGAGACGTGTCACACAGACATGAGCAGTGCACAATTGGAATTTGTAGAGTACAATGTGTACAGAAAGGATAGGAAGGGAGGAGGGGTTATGCTGTTAGTTAAGAAACACATAAAATCTAAGGAAATGCATCCAATTGATGTTGGTGGACAATGCAATGTTGAGTCTGTTTGGTGTGACATAAGCATTGGGAGATCAAAATTGAGAATAGGAGTGTGTTATAGGCCTAATGACTCTGATGAGTATAATGAGCAATTGTGCAGAGTAATAGAATGGGCCAGTAAATCAGTGTGTCTTATAGTGGGGGATTTTAATTTCCCAAAGATTGACTGGAATCTGTGGGTTGGTCACTCACACACTAGCAAGGCTTTTGTGGATTTATTGGATGATTGTTTTCTATAGTTCAGGAGGCAACTAGAGGGAATAATACTCTTGATCTGATTATCAGTAGTTTATTCTTCATTCTTAAGAATCTGTAGATAAAGGAACCACTAAGTGTCAGTGATCACAGTGTGCTGAAATGGGATTTACTCAAAGAGGTAACTGCCATCAAGGGTAAGGGAAGGGTTTTTTCTTTCGTATAGTTGACTATGGTGGTCTGAGACAGTATTTAAATTCTATACAGTGGGTCCAACTGATAATGTTACCAACAGCAAATTCAAAATGGGAAGCATTCAAAGAATTAATCTTGGTAATTAAGAATTAATTACCAACTAAGAAATGTTGTTCAGGGTTTAGGCCTAAATGGATGTCAGGTGAATTAGATATGTGACAGAGAAGAAAAATGCATGGGATACATATAAAATAACAGGTGACACAGAAGCCTCTGATAGATATAAGCTGGTCTGTAACCAAGTCACAAAGTCGGGTTAGGTAGTCGAAGGCAGATTACAAGAAATTCTTGGCAAATGATGCAAAGAAAAACAGCAAAGAGTTCTTTACTTATGTAAACTCTAGACGGAAGGGGATGAATCAGTCAGAATTCCTGTTTGTCCAAATTGCAAAAGAAGCCATCCAGCCTTTTCCAAAATTTGTGAACTATGGATAACAGGAAAATAAATTCAAAAATACAAAATAGAAAAAACAGTCACATCTCCTGAAGCACCTATGCAAGTTATGTTGAGCATGCCTAGTAGCTGTTCCTATGCAGCTCACACTCTTAAACTTTTTCTCTACAGTAGCACAAATTGATGTATCAGTTCTGCCTAACTAGCAAACTGGTTGAAATCTACACTTATAACCACTAAAAAAGTGAATCCTCCAAATAAAATTAGCGAAGCTACAAATACCCCAATCCATCATTCCTTGTTATTACTCAATCAGTCACAGTTTACAAAGAACAATTAAAATCTGACTCAGACTTTAAAAAAATGGAATCTCCCACCAGTATGGAAATACAGTGAAACTTCCCTTTAACGGACAGCCATGGGGAACGAAAATGTGTCCGTTAGAGAGGTGTCCGCTAACAAGAAGTCTGAGGGAGAAAAAAAAAAAAAGAAAAAGAAAAATCGTTAAACGTTTAATGTAAAATTAAATTAAAATATATACAGATTTTGCACAATATTTTTGTAAATAATATACATACAATTGTGCTATGCATATTATGACTTTATCTTAAGAAAAATACATACAGTAATCACTTATTTTCTTCTGCACCTTCTTCCGGCTGATAATTTTGTTTTCAACATTTGTTTGGAGTGAAGAAACCATCGAAAGTCCTTCAATATCTTCTTCAGCAGCGAAAAACATTTTTAAACGATTGATTTGTATGAGCGTTTCTTCTATTTTCATCGGTGGTTCGTCGTTAATATGTTCTTCGACAGAATGACCTCCTTCCATTTCTTCATCCTCATGAGGAACTTCTTGAAAAATATCGATGATAATGTCGTTGATATCTAGAGCACCATCTTCTGCAGTGAGGTTCGAGTCTATATCTTTGTAGCCAGGGTCACTTGTAGCGGAAGTATTGTACATTATCAATAGATGTTAAAGTTCTTGTTCTTCTTGGTGCTCCACATTGCTGTTCACAACTTCAATTTTTGCGTTTGAGAAGCCAGACTTTACAAAACAGTTCATGACAGTTTGTTTTCTAATTGCATTTACTGAAAAGGAAATCCATTGAATCGCATCTAGGATGCTGATTTTCTTTGCAAGGTCACTCGCACATGTTACATCGTTCATGTTTGCAATGAGATGTCTTAAAACACGTTTTCTGTAGTGAAGTTTAAAATGTTTTATTATTCCTTTATCCAAGGGCTGACACTCTGCAGATGTGTTTGATGGCAGAAAAACGATTTGAATGTTGGACAATTCAATGTGCGGGTGAGATGTAGAATTATCCATGAAAAGAATAATTTTTCTGTTTTGACGAATCGTGTTTTGGTTAAAGCGACTTATCCATTTGCTCATGATATCTCGTGTCATCCACGCTTTTTTATTAGACTTCCAGTCAATATTCAAAAGATTCAACTTTATGCCCTTGAAACAATGAGGATTTTGTGGTTTTCCTATAACAAGAGATTGTTCAAAGTCTCCCAGCATATTTGTACACAATAGTACAGTCAAGCGTTCCTTAGAAATTTTTCCGCCCTGGCACTTTTCGTTTTTTAGACTCATTGTGTTTTTTCAGGAAGAGCTTTAAAAAACAACCCTGTTTCGTCACAGTTGTGAATATCCTTAGCTTCAAAATCACGACATAAATCTTCCAATTTGACAGTCCACTCTGTTACAACCCCAGTATCAACAGATCCACCTTCACCACTTACGGTTTTCCAAGAAATTTTATGCCGAGTTTTGAACTTGTCTAGCCATCCCACAGAAGATTTGAACTCATTTACTCCCATAGATTTCGCAACCTCCAAAGCCTTTTCCCTAATAATAGGCCCATTAATGGGAATTTTTTTAGCACGTTCGCGACAAAACCACTCATATGTAACATTGTCAATTTGAAGTCCAACAGTTTTCGGGAATGATTTTTGAACCTGATCATTTCCGTGTTGCCAAAATTGTTTGAGTAGTTCATTTTTTTTCTTTAGGATGTCGCTTACCTGCGTCTTCCCGATTTTGAATTTTGCAGCGACATTGCGAACACTATTTTTTTGCCGATCATATGCATTAATGAGTTCGACTTTATCTTTTAAAGTTAAATGTTTACGAGAAGACATTGTGCACTTCACACGACACTGAACAAAACTGAAAATTGAAACGGAAAAGACGAAAGGCCGACCATATCCCCCCTTCCCTGCACACACTGAATTCATCAGAAGTTTTACACGTGCCTTAAAATTCTTGAAAAAGGGTTTAGAACCACGACGTAAACCTTGATAAAATTCAGAGAATCGGAAATAGAAAATAAACACACGATTGAGGCAATACGTGGAAGAAAAATTCCTAGAAAAAGGGCCATGAGCTCGCCTGCTGTCGTTATGGGGAGATCAAATTAAGTGTTAATCTAAACGAAACAGTGCAGATTGCCTGTCCGCATCCATTACAGAGAATGTCCGCTAGACAGAAGCTGAAAACACGTTAAAACCAATGGAGGTGATTTGGGGAATTTGAAAATGTCCGTTGTAAGAGATGTCCGTTAACGAGAGGTGTTCGTTAGGAGAAGTTTCATTGTAGATGAGTTTTTAGATAATGAGGAGCCCATTTTAGAACTCCATGCAAATGACACCATGGATTCTGGACATCCCTTTTTCTAGAAAAAAGATAAAATAAAACAAGATAGATGAAATGCCCCAATTCGAAAAAACAGTCAGATCAATCTGCAACAACTAAACCTAAATAATGTCTAATTATTTAGGTTTAGTTGTTGCATCCTCTAACAACAGAACTGCAGAGGACTAAGCAGCAATTCTGATGACTTAAGAGATTTTCTATTTCAGTTCAGTCCAATAGGAGTATTCTTCAGGATACTTTCTTATCATCACAAGTTTCACCCAAATTTACAAATTATACAATTTATAGAAAAGACAGGATCTCAGAGTCTCCTGCTCATGGAGGAGTAGCTATGCTTGTGAAATCAAATATGTCCTCCAGGCATATTCAGTTATCTAGAAGCTGTGGCAGCACATATTTCAATCAGTATATCAATAACTCTAGCTTCTATATATATTCCACTTTCTCACCATTTTCCAATACAAAACATGATAATCTTATTATGCAACTCCCATCTGCAATCTGCCTTTTTGGTGACTTCAATGGCCACCATCCATTATGGGGATTGCCTACGATGGACACAAGAGGCAAATTTATTTTTTTTATTTTTTTTATCCTACGATGGACACAAGAGGCAAATTTATTTTTTTTTATTTTTATTAATAACAAGATACACAACAGGTAGTCAATAACAGTGTATCTGAGAGCAGAATGAACACAATTGATAAAAATAATAAAAGATCCAACAGTAAGATAAACATTAATAGAGATTCAAATATTAAAATCATATGTACAAAAGAGGTATGCATTAAGTTAAGTTACTGGTAAAACAAATAATAAATAAATTAATTAGAGAATAGGAAAATGATAGAACAAATAATAATAATTAGATGACAGCTAGTCATTTTGCAGGTCAAGAGAAGAGGCAAACTTGTGGATGGAGTTCATCAGTGTTTGGGAGTTGTCAAAAATGTCAGTGAGAGAGTCATTTGCTGATTTTGTTCAGTGGACTTGCTTTATAAAGTCAGTGGTAGCAGAGTCAAGGCGAAGCAGTCTAGGATTTTTGACTTGCCTACAAGGAGAATTGAAGTTGATTTTGCTAAGGATATCAGATGCTTCATAAGTTCCAGTGGATTACTTTGGGTAGAAGGGTGATGTCAGCCATAACTTTTCTAGTGTACTGAGTCCTCAGATGAAAGTAATTGCACAGTGATTCATAGTATAATGAGTGATAAAATAGAGGTTTATGGAATGTAAGGTAATGGACAAAATTTTTTGGACTGTGTCAATTTTGGTAATTAAAGTCTTCATGTGAGGATTCCAGATGGGTTAGCTGAATTCAAGGATTGGGAGAACTATAGTTTTATAAAGAATGACAGCATATCTGTAGTTTTTGAACCTATAGGTGTTTCATTTAATAAATCCCAGTATTTTGAATGCTTTGCTGGTGATTTTAAGGACACGAGCATCAAATTTAGTATTGCTGGAGAAGAGAATCCCCAAGTTGTTAACTTGTTCACACCTTTCGTTGATCACAGAGTTAAGAGTGTACTCCATATTTGTTAGTTGTGGAGATCTTTGCAGTTCGAGGGATTAGCAGGCAAGCCATTCAAAGATAGCCACAGAGAGAATTTGTTGAGGGTGCATTGAAGCTGTTGAAAATTTGTTATCTCCTTCACTGTGGAGTAGAACTTAAGATTATCTGCATAGAGAGCAATTTGAACATTGGTGGTGCCAATGAAAGAAGGAAGATCATTTATGAGCACAATGAAAAGTAGAGGACCTGGGGGGGGAGCCTTGATGTACTCTGCTTAATGGTGTGAAATGGTCCGAGTTCAATTGATTGATGATAACGCTCAAGGAAGGATGCATATTATAGCTCCGTAGCCATGAGAGCAAAGAGTCACGGATACCATATAGCTTAACTTTTTCCAGAAATTGTTGCAGGACTTTATCAAATACCTTAGATATATCTGTGTAAATTGCATCAACTTTGAAGTTGGTTATCAAGAACTTCAGAGGTGTATTGCCAGAAAGGCAAATTTGTAACCACTGCAGAAACCATGTTGATTCTGGTCAATGGAAAGCCTGAAGAATTCAAAGAGATGTTCGTGTACTGTTGTGTTGAAGAGTTTAGCCAGGCTGTTTTGTGAGGATATGGGTCTGTAATCAGTTATCATTTTTTTCATCTTTTTTGAAAATTGGAACTATATTGGCCTGCTTAAAGTGCTTAGGATACTTCTCCAGCCTGAGAGACAAACTGAAGTATGAGAGGTTTTAAGGTAGTGATAATCTTTTTCCAAAATAAGCCAGGAATGTCATTTGGACTTCTAGTGTAGTCATTTTTCATGCTTTTTAATTCTGACTTTAAATCTTCATCTGTGATAAAGAGGTCGATTAGGATATCATTTTTAACAGATGCGAAGTCAGGAAATGAGGTAGGTCTCAATGTATCATTGGTTTGAATTCTGGAAAAATGTTTGGCAAACTCTTGAGCGATACTGAGTTTGTCCGATAAGAGAAATCCATCTGAGTTGTAACTTTCTACTGGTTGTATTCTTGCGCTTCATGAAATTCTAGAATGGTTTAATATCTCTATGAGTAAGTAGACTATCCTGAACTGACTCTGTTGTAAGATTTTAATATGAGCATTTTCACTTCTTTGTGGAGTTGGCCGAATATTTCATAATATCAACTGTCACCTGATTGCTTATACTTATTCTTATAGAATTCTTTGGATTTAATTTTATGGATTAATTCACTATTATAAATTGATCGAATAATTCATAAATAATAATAACCTAACTAAACTAAACTCTGGATCCCCCGCCTATATTCACCTACTCACAGGATCTACCTCTGCAATAAACTTATAAATCTCTGCTCACCATTAATTTTTTCAAGTAGGACATGGTCAGTGATAAACAATCCTTTAAACAGTGATCAGTTTCCAATAATTTGCTCATTACAAACATAGATAGTTCCAACTCTCAATCAACGATCCACCTGGAAGTTCAACAAAGCAAATTGGGACAGCTACTCCACTCAGGTCCAGTTAGACAGGAGTTACATTCAACAAAATCCAACCAATTAATGATGTAACCAATTAATGATGTAACTACCTACATTACCAACAAGATACTAAATCTGGTTGGTAATGTAACTGTCAATAAATTAGGAAAGGCCACCTTCCTTGTCAGTCACAATTATTAAAAAATACCACTGAGGATGAGTACACAGAAAAATGTCATCATTGTCAAAACAGCTTGTTGATTATTAATATATGTTTGGACATTACCTGAAGTTCAAGATCACCTAACAAACCCATAAGTAGGAACACCAGACTATAAAAGGATGACTATTGACACAATGCAGAAAAACTACTGCCACTTCCCATACAGCTGTATCAGACATTATCGTATCTTCTTCAATAAAAAAAAAACTAAGCAGAATTCAAAAAATTTTGGGAAAAAAAAAAAAAAAAAGTTGGCAGCTAGCAAAATTCCATTCTCTTTTACTATACTTTTACACAATAAGTGTATAATCGTAGTAAAATACAGTACCAAAATATTTAATGTAATTTTTTTCATAGTACAACACTATTTTGTAATAATCTAACAGTTTCTGTGACCCTATTCTTTTGAGTTTAAAAGATAACTGGATTTAATGAACAGGCCTTACCACCATATAGGCTGATAGAGTAAGGTTTTTCTGTACAATAAATATAGATTAAAATAAAAATATTATAATAATTAAATGCATATATTTATTATTAATTATTATTAATTCTCTTTTATGTTATAAAAATTCGAGGCTAAAGTGTCAGACTGCAGGAAAAGTTGCAGACATATAAGTTAGCATTAGCATAAGCATTAGTAGAGGCATACAATGCAAGAAAGCAAGTTTTATGCAGCATCAGCCAAAACAAACAAAAAAAAAACCTCCCATTTCATTTGTTCCATTTGTTCCAAATATCTGTCCAGCCCAGCTTTAATTTATTTATTTACGCTGTAAACTTCCACAACTAAAGATGGAAGTCTGTTCACCAATCAAATATCCGCTGATTAAAGGCAAATTTATACACATCTATTCTACAACTGTCTTTCTTCAGTTTGAATCTGTGCCCCTCAGGTTCTTAATCTCAGCAAGAGGTAGAATCCCATCAGATTCAGCTTGATCAACCCATTCAAGGCCTTATACACCTCAATCAGATCACCTCGCAGGTGCCTACTCTCCAGGCACTGCAATTTGCAGAATTTAAGCCTTTCTTCATAAGAGAACCCCTCTGTTCCCCACACCAATCTTGTGGCCCTTCTTTGTACTCATTCTAGCAAACCTACATCCTTCCTAAAATAAGGCCTCCAGAACTGTAAACAGTACTCTAGGTGTGGCCTGACCATTGCTTTTTATAATGGTATAATCACATCCCTGTCCTCCCTGCTAGCAAAATTTTTATATATCATTGTCAAGACTCCATGATCTGCCTGGCAGCATGTCTTCACTGTCAGCGAACTTCATATTTGACTGCACAATTACCGCCAGGTCTTTTTCACTTTTCACTTCCCTGAGTGTAGTACTACACAGTTGGTATATTTCTCTTCGGTTACTGTGACCAATATGCAGTATTTTGCATTTGTCAATATTAAACTTCAGTTGCCACTTCTCAGCCCATTGGCCCAACTTATCTTGATCCAGTTGGAGTGGCATACTGTCCTTACTGTCAACAACCCTACCAACCTTTGTATCATCTGCAAACTTGGACATTAAACCTGATATACGTTCATCAATATCATTGATAAATATACAAAACAACAATAGGCCCAACACTGAGCCATGGGGAACTCCACTAATAACATTTGTACACGAAGAGCAGTGTTCATTGATTACCACTCTGTTGTCTCCCACTCAACCATCCCTTTATCCATTGTAGCAACTTACCCTTAATGCCACCTCTCCAATTTGTACAGCAGTCTTCCATGAGCAACAGTATCAAAAGCTTTCCTGAAATCGAAGTATATGATATCAGAATTATTTTTGCTATTCAGTTCCTTTGTAACCACATCATAGTATCCAATCAAATTGGTCAGACAAGACCTCCCTTTAACAAACCCATGCTGTCTTATCTATTACTGCAGTTTTGTCTAGATGATCCTGCAATGCTTCTTTAACCAGTAATTACATTATTTTCTCTGGAACACAAGTTAAACTAACAGGTCTATAGATTTCTTTAGATTTTTTGTGTCGCCTTTTGAACCCCCTCTGTGAATTGGTGATACATTTGCACACCTCCAGTCCATGAGGACCTTCCCTGAGTCCAAGGAACTTCTCATCATTATGGCTAAGGGTTTGCTTACTTCCTTTGCTGCCTCCTTTAATATAACTGGATAGATCCCATCAACCCCAGGTGACTTTCTTATGTTTAACTTCAACAATTTATCCTCCAATTTACTCTCTGTTATTACAATATCATTTAGTCCCCTGTTAGTTTGATAAAGTTCTGGTACTCCCCTCATTGAATAACTCCTCATTTGTGAATGTAGATGCAAAATACTCATTCAGCTTATCAGCTACCTGAGCATGATCGTTAATAGTCGACCCATCTATGTTAATGGTCCAATCTTATTCATCCCTTTCCTTCTGGAGTTTATAAGTAAAGAACTCTTTGCTGTTTTTCTTTGCATCCTTTGTCAAGGATTTCTCGTAATTTGCCTTTGCCTGCCTAGCCTTCTTTGTGACTTGATTACAGTCTAGTTTATATCTATCATAGGCTTCTGTGTCACCTGATACTTTATATGCATCCCATACATATTTCTTCTCTGCCACAATCCTCATTAGTTCATCTGACATCCATTTAGGCCTAAACCATGAACAGTATTTCTTAGTTGGAATGAAAAGCCTAGTAGCCTCCAAGATTAAGTCCCTGAAGGCTTCCCATTTAGAATTCAATGTTGGTAACATTATCAGTTGATCCCACTGTATAGAATTTAAAAACTGTCTGAGACCCCTGTAGTCACCTTAATGAAATAGCCCATCCCTTTAGCATTGATGGTAGTTACATCTTTAAGTAAATCCTGCATCAGTACATTGTGATCTCTGTCACCCAGTGGTTATTTCATTTACAAATTCTTAATGCATGAAGAATCACTGCTGATAATCAGATCAAGAATAGTACAACCGCTGGTTGCCTCTCGAACATGTTGCTATAGAAAAGAGTCATCCAATAAATCCGCAAAAGTCTTGCTAGTGTGCGAGTGACTAACCCACAAATTTCACTCGATATCTAGAAGGTTAAAATCCCCCATTATAAGACCTTCTGATTTATTGACCCACTCTATTTCTCTTCACAATTGCTCATTATACTCATCAGATTCTTTAGGCCTTAACACACACCTACTTTCATTTTTCCTTTACCAGTGCTTATATCACACCAAACAGCCTCAACATTGCATTGTAAACCAACATCAATCGGATGCACTTCCTTAGATTTTGTGTGTTTCTTAACTAACAGCCTAACCCCTCCTCCCTTCCTCTCCAGTGTGTCCTTCTGTACACATTGTACTCCCCAAATTCCAATTCTGCACTACTTATGTCTGTGTGACACCTCGTCTCTGATATCCCAACAATATCTCCCTTTGATGTCTTGACTAGCACTTCAAGCTCCTCAAATTTATTAACTATACTCCTAGCACTGGTGTTTGTTTGTTTGTTATTTGGTTTTTAGGAGCATTAGCAACTAAGGCCATATTGCTCCGTGAATGTGCGGTGGTCATTCCTAACCTTTCCGCATACTCCGTATTTGGTGGTAACGGGCTTGAACCCCGGTCTAATCAAGAAGCGTGTGCTACACACTGCTGCTCCTTCCCACCTGGCTACAGAGGAGCTCCCTAACATTCGTGTACATGCAAGTATACATGCACCTGTTTCTACTCTTAGTTACCCTAACACAGCCCACTATGACTCACAGCAGTCCTGGAAATCTTCATTGCCTTGATTTCTAGGCTGCTGCTCATTCTAATAGAAGCAGTGCAAGAATCACTTTTGCCTTGCCTGCAGCCACTGTTAACCTTTTAGTCTGTATATCTCCCCAAGCTAGCAGTTTTCTGACCCAACTAACACTGCCTCAATAGCATCAGCAAATATTTAAGTGTATTCCATTCCTGTAGAAGCACTCTCTCCTGTCAACAAGCACAGACCAGGCTGAAAAAAATTCTACCCCTTGAGAATTGCGCAATTTCTCCAGGGCCAAAATGATCAACAAGGCTTTCATCATATACTCCCTCCTATCGTGTCTGGGCAGAATTGCAGACACTTTCACATTCAACCCTAATTCGCGACTTTTTTTCAACATTGACCTGTACTTGTTGAGTAAATCTGCAGATCTCTTACTCTTAATGTCATTAATTCCAACATGTACAACAATATCACCTTTTGTACCCTTAAAAGATGATATCTGCTCCACAACGTCAACAACTTTTGCCCCTGGCAGACATACCCTGGTGCTGTTCCACCTATCCTTCTTGCATAGTATATTCCCTGTCTCCCTGACAGTAGAGTCACCAACTATAACTAGTTCCTTTGGGACCAGCGCATTCTGCCTTGGAGATTGCCTCTGTGTTGCATGATGCACAGGAGTGAGTTCAGTGTTTGAGCTGGGTTCACTCCTGTGCATGCATCATGCTCATTCCTGTGTAAGATGATTAATATGAGGGGCCCATCAAGCTGAGAGCTTGATGGGCCCCCTCATATTTATTTCTTCGAGGGCATTAACCCTACATTTCAAGCTCTCACAGATGCCGATCAGAACGCTAAGTTTGCACCTAATTTCTTGACACTCTAGACATCTAATGCACACAAAGGCATCCTCCTTGGCTAGACCATGTGGTGTTTTAGAAAGGTTGGCAAATATTTCGCACATTTTTTGAGATTGTGATGTGTGGAGAATTGCCCTATTTATTTCTCTCTCGAGTCACAGCACTCCCACTAGTCTGATCTTTGCTTCGCAGCATTAGTCTGGGTCATGATTTTCATTTAAATACAATTTAATTAACAATGAAATTTAATAAGATTAATAATATTTTTGATAAATTTATAATACTATAATAAACTAACAGATTCCTAATTGAGTGTTTTGTATTATGCTATCTAGTTTTACTTTATACCTTACGCTATCAGTTCGAGCTATATGTACTGTACATTACGCTATTTCTTATCGACTACAATATGGCGACTAGTTCAACAATATAGATGCCAACACTGGGAGTTGTAACGTCCAAAAATCACTAGTTAAATTCAAAATAAGAAGCTAACAAACGCTACTAAACCTATTTCATATTTCTGCAAAACACAGTGTAGTATGTTAATTAACGAAGAATACGGTAAAAATTAAAAATACTTATCCCTTTACAGCAGACAAAAATCCACCAACTGTTCTTTTCCGAAACTAGAGCGCACTCTAGTTGGTGCAATTGTGTCATGTTTATATCATGTTCATGAATTTGAGGTATTGCTCAAAACATCAGTGGCAGATATTGGTGGGATGTCAGAGACATGGTGTCACGCAGATATAAGGAATGCAGAACTGGAATTTGGGAAAGATAGACAGGATAGGAAGGGAGGAGGGGTTATGCTATTAGTTAAGAAACACATAAAATCCAAGGAAGTGAAACCAGTCGACATCACTGGACAGTGCAGTGTCAGGTCACTTTGATGTGACATAAGCATTGGGAGATCAAAGAGAATAGGAGTGTGTTATAGGCCTAATGACTCTGATGAGTATAATAAGAAACTGGACAGGGAAATAGATTGGGGCAATAAATCAGAGAGTCTTATAATGGGGGATTATAATTACCCAAATATTGGCTGGAATTTGTGGGTTGGTCACTCACCCACTAGCAAGGCTTTTGGGGATTTATTGGATGATTGCTTTCTACATCAGCATGTTCGGGAGGCAACTTGAGGGAGTAATACTCTTGATCTAATTATCAGTAGGGATTCTTCATGCATTAAAAATCTGCAGATAAAGGAACCACTAGGTAGCAGTGATCACATGTGCTGAAGTGGGATTTACTCAAAGAGGTAACTATCATCAGGGGTAAATGGAAGGGTTTTTGCTTTCGCAAAGGCGACTGCAGTGGTCTGAGACAGTATTTAAATTCTATAAGGTAGGATGTTACCAACAGCAAATTCAAAATGGGAAGCATTCAAAGAACTTACCATGGAAGCTACTAGGCTTTACATACCAACTAAGAAATATTGTTCAACGTTTAGGCCTAAATGGATGTCAGATGAACTAATGAGACATATGGCAGAGAAGAAAAATGCATGGGATACATATAAATTAACATGTGACACAGAAGCCTAGGATAGAATATAAGCTTGTCTGTAACCAAGTTACAAAGGAGGTTAGGCAGGTGAAGGCAGATTATGAGAAATCTTTGGCAAAGGATGCAAAGAAAAACAGCAAAGAGTTCTTTACTTATGTAAACTCTAGAAGGAAGGGGATGAATCAGATTGGACCACTTGATATCGATGGTTCAACTGTTGATGATACTGTTTAGATAGCCAACAAACTAAATCAATATTTTGCATCAACGTTCACACATGAGGAGTTATTCAGCGAACGGAATGCCAGAGGTGTATTCAACTCTGGCAGTAAGCTAGATAATCTTGTAATAACTGAGTTACTCTCAGTTGTGGAGGTGTGGAGGAGTGGAGGAGAATTTGTTGAAGATAAACACAAGAAAGGTACCTGGGGTGGATGGGATCTATCCAGTTATATTAAAGGAGACAGCAAAGAAAGTAAACAAACTCTTAGCCATAATTATGAGAGCTTCCTTGGACTCAGGGGAGGTACCCATAGACTGGAGATGTGCAATGTGACCCCAATTCACAAAGGAGGATCAAAGGCTGACACAAGTAGTTATAGACCTGGGAGTTTAACTTCTGTTCCAGGAAAATTAATGGAGGCACTGATTAAAGAAGCACTGCAGGATCATCTAGACAAGACTTCAGTTATAGCTCGGACACAGCATGGTTTTGTTAAGGGAAAATCTTTCCTGACCAATTTGATTGGATACTATGATGCAGTCACAGAAGGACTGGATGCAGGGAATAACTTTTATATTATAAATTTGGATCTTAGAAAAGCTTTTGATACTGTAGCACACAGAAGACTGCTGTGCAAATTGGAGCAGTGTGGCATTGGAGGCAAATTGCTGCCATGAATAAAGGGATGGTTGGGGAAAGAAGACAGAGAGTGGTAATCAATGGAGTTATTAGTGGAGTCCCTCATGATTCAGTGTTGGGTTCATTATTGTTTTCTGTATTTATAAATGATATTGAAGATGGTATATCAAGCTTAATGTCCAAGTTTGCAGACGATACAAAGGTTGGCAGGGTTGTTAATAACACTACTGATGCTATGCTGCTGCAACAGGATCGGGAAAGGTTGAGCAGATGGGCTGAGAGGTGGCAAATGAAGTTTAACATTGACAAATGTAAAGTACTACATATGGGGAAACAGCAACCCCAGAGAAACGTATCAATTCTATGGTACTACACTGACAGTAGTAGTAGAGAATGAAAAGGACCTGGGGGTAATTGTTCAGGCAGATTGAATTTCTCTGAGCAGTGCAGACGGGCTGCAGGAGTAGCTCATGGTGTATTGTCAATGATATACAGGAATGTTTCTAGCAGGGATAAGGATTTGGTTTTGGTTTTATTTGCGCATTAGCTACTAAGGCTATAATGCGCCAACAGGGATAAGGAGGTGATTATTCACTTGTATAAGGCAATGGTCAGGCCACACCTTGAGTACTGTATACACTTCTGGAGGCTTCATTTCAAGAAGCATGTAGAGCTGTTGGAACGAGTACAGAGAAGGGCAACAAAATTAGTGAAGGGAATGAAGGGTTGCTCTTACAAAGAAAGGCTTAAATTTTACAAATTATAGTGTCTGGAGACTAGGCTCCTGGGAGTCGATCTGATCGAGGTATATTAAGCCTTGAATGGTTCGAGCATGCTCAATGCTGATGAGATTCTACCTCTTGCTCAGAATAATCTCCTGAGAAGGCATAAATTCTAATTGAGGGAAAGACAGATGTAGGATAGATGTGCAGAAGTTTGCATTTAGCCAGTGGGTAGTTGAATTGTGAAACACACTTCCATCATTTGTTGTGGAAGTTGATATCCTAAATAAATTTAAGACTAGGCTGGACAGGTATTTGGAATGAATGGAGGGGTGAAATGAGAGAGGGGTTTTTTTTTTTTTTTTTTTGGCTGATGCTGCATAAGCTTGGTTTCTTGCATGGTTCAACTTTTGAGGATCCTGCTCGGGTAGCTAACAAACTAAATGAATATTTTGCATCTACATTTTCACCTGAGGAGTTATTCAGGGATTGGAATGCCAGAGGTGTATTAAACTCTGGCAGTAAGCTAGATAATCTTGTAATAACTGAGAGTAAAGTGGAGGAGAAATTGTTGAAGTTAAACATAAGAAAGGCATCTGGGATAGATGGAATCTATCCATTTATATTAAAGGAGGTAACAAAGGAAGTAAGCAAACCCTTAGCCATAATTACGAGAGCTTCCTTGGACTCAGGGGAGGTACCCATTCACTAGAGATGTGCAAATTTGACCCCAGTCCACAAAGGAGGATTAAAGAGGCCACAGGTAATTACAGACCTGTTAGTTGAACTTCTGTTCAAGGGAAATTAATGGAGGCACTGGTTAAAGAAGCAATGCAGGATCATCTAGACAAGACTTCAGTTATAGCTCGGATCTAGCATGGGTTTATTAACGGGAAGTCTTGTCTGATCAATTTGATTGGCTACTATGATGTAGTCACAAAGGAACTGGATGCAAAGAATAATTTTGATATCATATACAGGAACTCCCTGACTTATGTAATACTCAACTTACGGAGTAATCGAATTTACGTAAGTTTTTTCCAGCCAGTTGAAATGTATTTTGCATCCCATAGGAATAAATGGAGGTATCATGAAAATATCATAATGTGAACCCAATAACACATTGTGTTTTGTTAATTTTCGCTATATAACAAAGCTATTTATATCTCTGAAAGGTCATTTTTATAATGTAAATTGCACTACACTTTCATCATTATCATATGTTCTGTTATAAGAATCAATTTTGAAAGCCTTTGTGACATTTTTCTAAAGCACATTTCTGGACGTCACAACCATAAAACAATTTGCACTTTCCTGTTTATTGGGCTTTTCTATTAGGGCATATAATTATAAATGGGTAGTAAACTAGTTCTTCCTGCATTTCCAATAATCCCAATAACTGGAATTGTGTGGGTTTTTATGTTATTATAGTGAAATGTGTTACCCTTTAGTGAAATCTTCAATCATATAAAAATAGGTTTTCAGAAACTTCTCTTCATTCTATTTACGTATTACAATGACGAAGGGAAAGGGAGCAACGGAAAGTGCAAGTTATGGTAGTGGCAGGAAACGAAACAAAATTGATTTAGAAATGAAGATGAAAATGATTAAGAAGTACGAAGCAGGCCAAAGTTTGTAATGTATTGCAAGGGAATTAGGTCTCACTGCTTCAAAAGTGAATACTATTTCAGAGGACAGTGTGTGTATAAAAGAACATGTCAAAGGATTAACGGACTTAAGATCAACAGTGATCACAAAATGGCGTTCAGGTGCTATATCGAAGATGGAATGGCTGTTAATAATATGGATGGAAAATCAGATTCAGAAGTGAATGCCCCTGAGTCTAATGACCATTCAAACAAAAGCAACAAGTATTTACACTGATATTAAGGATAAGTATGGCGATGTGTTGGAAAAAATTATTGATGAGGCCACTATTCAACGCAGCAAATTTTTAATGTTGACGAGACTGCTTTGTATTGGAAAAAAATGCTGGATCGAACATACCTTGCCAAAGAGGAAAAGACATAGCCAGGTTTCAAGGCATCAAAAAATAGGGCCACACTCTTGTTGGGGCTAATGCGGCAGGAGATTGCAGATTAAAACCACTGCTTGTGTACCATTCTGGAAATCCTCGTGCATTTAAGGGCAACAATAAAACCACCCTGTACCCGTGCACCGATAAAACCAGAGAGCATGAATAACAATATCTCTCTTTGAGGATTGGTTTAAATGCTGCTTCATTCCGAAGATTGAAAAATATTGTAAAGACAATGACATTCCTTTCCAGATTTTTCTTCTATTAGATAATTCCTCTGGACATCCTATGCATTTAAATGATTTCAATTCGAATGTGAGAGTCATATTTCTACCACCAAACACGACTTTACTCATCCAAATTATGGATCAGGGTGTTATTTCGAATTTAAAAGCACAACATTTGCTCAGGCATTGTCTGCAGTAGACATGAGAAAAATTTTATGTTGAGACTTTTAGAAACCTTACAATATTTACCATGCCATCTTAAAAATTAATATGGCCTGGGCAAAAATCACTAAAAGTTGTTTAAATGGCATATGGAAGAAAATATGCTCATGGCACGTAAAAGGCTTCAAAGGATTTGAAAAAGATGAATCATATGAAGAGGTTACAGATAAGACTATAAAGGTTGCAGAGCTACTTCAACTGGAGGTTGATGCCAAAGATATGGAGGAGTTAATAGAAGAAGAACAGAAGGAATTATCTAACGAAGAACTTATTGACTTGCAGGCAGCAATAGTGATAGAAGAAAATGCTGACGAAGCTCAAGATGAACCAAATGAAGATGAAATGAGTCTCAAGATGAACCAAATGATGAAGCTCAAGATGAACCAAATGATGAAGCTCAAGATGAACCAAATGATGAAGCTCAAGATGAACCAAATGAGATGCTTCATCACCAGAGAGATGGCAATGGCATTTCGTGAAATTGCATCAGCAATGGTAAGGTTTGAGAAGATAGATCCTGACAGCGAACGATTCTTAAAAGTTAACAGAGGCTACAAAGAAATCTACGATGAAAAGAAAAAAGCCACCGTCCATCATCCATTAATATGTTCTTTCGTAAGGTTGAGCTGCCGACCATTTCTAAATCTCCACAGCCCTCAACCTCCTCAGCAGCATACTTATCAGCTGAAGACGGTGATTCTGGCAACGATGCTCGAGAGGTAAAATTTACTGACGTTATGCCTATCTGCTCTCTTTTTTTGTAATTTTATAATTTTTAAATTGCACGCTATTGTAATTTTTCCTGTGCACGAGATAAAAAATTTAATAAATACAATAAATATTTCTATTTACATGTTCGTCGAACATTTCTTTTTTGATTCAATCAATTCAGCAAGCACAGTTTCGAGTGCTGCACAAGCATGGAGGCAGTTCTGACTTAACGTAGCATTCCGTGGAACACAACCCTTACGTAATTCGGGGAGTTCCTGTATTTGGATCTTAGAAAGGCTTTCGACACTGTTGGACATGGAAGACTGCTGCACAAATTGGAGCAGTATGACATTGGAGGCAAATTGCTGCTATGGATGGTTCAGCGGAAGAAGAGAGGGAATGGTAATCAATGGACACTGCTCACCGTGCACTAATGTTATTAGTGGAGTCTCCCAGGGTTCAATGTTTGGGTCCATTGTTGTTTTCTGTATTCATTAACGATATTGATGCTGGTATATATCAAGCTTAATGTCCAAGTTTGCAACGAAATGAAGGTTGGCAGGGTTGTTAATGACACTAATGACTACACTGCTACAACAGGATCTAGAAAAGTTGAGCAGATGGGCTGAGAGGTGGAAACTGAAGTTTAACATTGACAAATGTAAAGTACTGCATATTGGAAGCAGTAACCCCAGAGTAACGTATCAACTGTGTGGTACTACACAGACAGTGGTAAAGAGTGAAAAGGACCTGGGAGGTAATTGTGTAGGCAGATATGAAGTTTTCTGAGCAGTGCAGACGGTCTACAAGAGTAGCTCATGGTGTCTTGTCAATGATATACAGGAATTTTTCTAGTAGGGATACGGAGGTGATTATCCCCTTGTATAAGGCAATGGTCAGGCCACACCTTGAGTTCTGTATACTGGTCTGGAGGCCTCATTTTAAGAAGGATGTAGAGCTGCTGGAATGAGTACAGAGAAGGGCAACAAGGTTAGTGAACGGAATGAAGGGTTGCTCTTACGAAGAAAGGCTTAAGTTTTGCAAATTACAGTGTCTGCAGACTAGGCACCTTCGAGGTGATCTGATTGAGGTGTATAAAGCCTTGAATGGTTTGAGCATGCTCAGTGCTGATGGGATTCTTCTTCTTGCTCAGAATAATCACCTGAGAGGGTATAAATTCAAATTGAGGAAAGACAGTTGTAGGATAGATGTGAGGAAGTTTGCCTTTAGCCAGCAGATGGTTGATTGCTGAAACAAACTTCCATCTGTCGTTGTAAAAGTTGATAGCTTAAATAGATTCAAGGCAGAACTAGACAAACATTTGGAGCTAGTGGAGAGGTGAAATAAGAAGGGTGTATGTTTTTTTTTGGCTGATGCTATATAAGCTTGCTTTCTTGCATATGTGCTTTTGCTAATACTAATGCTAACTATTTATGTTTTTTTTTTTTTTTAGTGTACTTGGAAACCTGTTATTATTCTCATGGCTTTGTTTTCAAGCATATTCAGTATAGAAACTATAGCTTTTACTTAACAGTTATTATAATAATAAATGTTAGTGAATTTTTTTTCCAGCAATTAGCATGTTGAAGGACAAACTCCCAGGCACTTTTGTTGTACGAGACAGTAACTCTTTTCCTGGTGCCTTTGGCCTTGCTCTTAAGGTTGCCATTCCACCACCCAGTGTGCAGAATAAATCAGGTATATTTAATCATATTTATTATTTTTATAATTCTGAGTGGGTGTAAAATGACTTCCCATGATGAATTTGAATTTTTTTTAAGCAGTCCATCATCATGCAATAATCCATGAAATGCAAATTTTTACAAATCTTTCATCTTAAAAATGAAAGAAGTTGATTGATAGATTCAATGCTACTATTAATTGTGATTTTTATTTACTGTTATTCTGTGTTTGCTAGTTAATTGCTCTGAAATTATTCAAACAATTGAAGAACATGTTAGCCTTTTCATATCATTCTTCTCTTTCTTGGTGATTCCTTTCTACTTCTCTCTGTCTCTCTCTCTCTCTCTCTCTCTCTCTCTCTCTCTCAGGGTAACTCGGGTATATTTTTTGGCTGGTGAAGTATAAGCCTCAGGCTTTCTTGCACTATATAGCAAATAATAATAATATGTCATTATAAAAATTTGTTCAAATTTTTATAATGTATTAGGAGAGGAGGGAAATCCTATTCATCTTAAATATTTGCAGTTTAGTAATACTTTTCTAAAATGTTTTTAGAAAGGTTTTACTAATAGTTGTTTTTAACTTTTGCTTTCTCATTTTGGAATTTTCATTTAGGTTCCATTATCCTACCTTCCCCATCACATTTCTTAGGATGTCTTGTCGTGTCATCTCAGACCCTCTCAAATGCTCTTTCTGTTTGTTATTTACCCTTGTGTTATTATGTGGTTTATTTTTCTGTATGAACTATAGGTAGCACCCTGTGTGTTCTGTATTGTACTATTTATCAACTAGTTACAAAGCATTCAGTTGTGTTATTATTATTATTTATTTATTTTATTATGATTATTATTATTATTTTTTTTTTTTTTGTGTAGTTTTGTTGTTTTTCCTGGTTGGTAGCATTTGTGAAGGCTAGTAGTTCTGTCTGCTTGGTTGTTCCCTATCTTAAGCTTATGCTGCCCTAGCGTATCCTCGGATATGGGGTTTATATGATTTTATGGGTTTTTAGTATTGTTCATATAGAGTCTGTTTGAATTAACTGTATGAAGTTTTTTTAAATTATAGAGGTTGGAATTTTGTCTGCTGGGCATGCTTGTGAGCTAAGATTTTTTTAGGTTTATAAGTGGGTCTGAATATTAGTGTACAGATGTATGTTATTCTTATTATTTGCAATATTTGAGGATGTGAACTCAGGAACCTTTTTATTTTCAAAAAATAAAAAAAATAAATAAATTGTGGAACTTTGTTTTTACCTTATATAAAGGTAAAAAAAAAGGGGGGGGGGGTAAACTGCAGCCATTATTAATCCACTGCAGGATGGAAGCCTCCTCAATGGTTTGTTGAGGGAAATGGACTATAATCTGCCATGAGTTGGCAGATCGACCATATTTAGCACTCAAGGGCTTGAACCCAGGTCTACTCAAAGAGCATGTGCTGTTGCACTCCCCCCTCCTGACCACTCAACTATGGAGGCCATTACCTTAGGTTCCATTATCCTACCTCCCCAATCACATTTCTTAGGATGCCTTGTCATCTCAGCACCTCTCAAATGCTCTTTCTGTTGTTACTTTCCCTTGTGTTATCATGTGGTTTATTATATAAAGAACCTTATTTAATTTTGAACCTTAATAATTTTAGATCAATGATAAGAGCAAATAGTAGTAGCCAAAATTTTGCTGAACATATTTAATTATAATACATGAAATTCAAATATACAGCTTTTTAAATATTACACAAAATAATATTCTAGTTTATAAAAAATATAATGAAATTTTTTTCATCTTTAATTATTTTTTGATTCTTTTGACCATTATAATTATAAAAATATAATGTTTACACAAAATTAAAGTTTTTACAGCAATATAATTAAAAATATAGAATTAGCAATTATTGAAAAGTAATGGATACATTTAACTTAGCAAATACAGTGGGCCATCAGTATCCATCAGTTTTCTGATCAGTCATATCTGTTGTCCACCATTTTATACCATTATTCTCTTATCCATTATCATGTTGCCACTTGTTTATATGTCATTGTATCTTCCAATTGCTCAGCGTTGTTGCTCCATCAGGTGAGAGTTTTCAAACCAGCTCTTGGCGAAGGTAAAGAAAGCCAATACGAGAACGATGAGAAATGTTGTATAACTTACATGGAAAATTAGTTTCCTGACACGGCACTCTAGCACTGCTCGCTCGGTAAACAGATGGTAGGTGTTATCAGACTGGAGCAAAGTCGAGAATGATATATTGATTGACAGGTAGGCATGGCAAACAAAGTGCTGATTGGTAATCAATTGGCAATCAAATAGTTAATTAGGCTATTGGCTTGGATTTTTCTAACCTACCAAGCAAAGGATGTTTTCATATAAAATAAACATGTATACCTTGTACATCTTTCATATGTATGAGGTACACGTTTTTTTTTGTTTTTTTTTCCCAGTGCAGCAAAAGCCTGTGGCCTCCTTGCATTTTATGGCAAAAACTATTAGTTTCACTCAATCCATTCACGGCCTTAAACACCTCAATCAGATCTCACTGCCTAGTCTCCAGATGCTGGAATTTGCAGAACTGAAGCCTTTCTTGGTAACAGCACTCTTTTGTTCTCTTCACAAATCTTGTTACCCTTCTCTGCCTCCAGATCTGTTTATAGTACTAAAGATGCAGCCTAACCACGGCCCTTGTACGAAGGTATAGCAAAGTTTCTGCCAGGACAGCTCAAAACCCCGTGAGCTGTCCTGGCAGCCTGTCTGTACTGTTCAGAGAACTTCCTTTCTGATCACACAATCACCCCAGGTCTTTTTCATTTTCCACTACTCTGAGTTGTAGTACCACACAGTTGATATGTTAATCTGAGATTAATGCTATGCATATTCAGTACTGTGCATTTGTTATATTTCAACTGCCATTTCTCAGCCCATTCGGCCTAATTTTGCTAGATCTTGTTGCAGTAACTCACCCTGTTTACTGTCATTAACCACCCTGCCAACTTTGCATCATTTGCAAACTTAGACATTATGAATGACATACCATTATTAATAAATATTGAAAACAACAATTGGCCCTGCCCTGAACCCTGAGGGATTTTACTAATAACATTAGTCCATGAAAAGTAGTCTTCTCCCACTCCATACCATGTTGTTGTTTGGTTTTTAGGAGCATTAGCAACTAAGGCCATATTGCTCCGAGATATGTGGTGGTCAATCCCTGACCTTTCCACATCCTCTGCATTTGGTGGTGACGGGCTCGAACCCCGGTCTAATCAAGAAGCGTGTGCTACGCACTACTGCTCCTTCCCACCTGGCTACGGAGGCGCTTCTCCCACTCAACCATCCCTTAATCCATAGCAGTAATTTGCCTGTTAATTCCACATTGCTCCAGTTTGTACTGCAGTCTTTTCTTGTTATTATTATTATTAGCTATATGGTACAAGGAAGCCGTGGCTTATGCTGCACCAGCCAAAAAAAAAAAAAAAAAAAAATCCCGAATTACCCTAACAGAGAGAGAGAGAGAGAGAGAGAGAGAGAGAGTCATAAGTAGAAGGAAATCACCAAGAAAGAGAAGAATGATGATATCCAGCTCAGGACCCTGGGTGTGCCAAGCCCATACTCACCAGATGTGAGCCCCTGGGGATGAATGTCAACAGTATCAAACGCCTTCCTAAAATCCAAGTATATGTTATCAAAATTATTTTTTGCATCCACTTCCTTGGTCACTGCATCATAATATCCAATCAGACTGGTCAAATAAGATTGCTCCCTTACAAAATCCATGTTGTGATTGCAGTATAATTGTATTCCTGTCTAGATGGGCCTGGATTACTTCTTTAACCAGTGACTCCATTATTTTCTCTGGAACAGATGGTTAAGCTAACAGGTCTGTAATTACTCATGTCACCTTTTGATCTCGCTCTCTTTGTGAATTGTAGATATATTATCACACCTCTACTCCATAGGGACCTCCTCTGAATCAAAGGATGCTCTCATAATTATGGCTAAGAGTTTGCTTACTTTCTTTGCTGCCTCCCTTAATATAATTGGATAGATTACATCAACCCAAGGACCTTTTTTATGTTTAGCTTCAACAATTTCTCTTCCACTCTACACTCAGACACAAAATAATTTAGCAGCCCTTTAGAGATTGATAAACTTCTAACATCCCCTTCCCTAAATAATTCCTTGTGTCTGAGTGTAGATGCAAAATGCCTATTCAGTTTTTCAATTCAGGCTTAGTGTCGAAGTTTG
Source organism: Mastigoproctus giganteus (assembly GCF_048544385.1). Taxonomy (NCBI): domain Eukaryota; kingdom Metazoa; phylum Arthropoda; class Arachnida; order Uropygi; family Thelyphonidae; genus Mastigoproctus; species Mastigoproctus giganteus. Next base: position 28,006,569 of record NC_143588.1, on the reverse strand, counting down.
CAGATGATACAAAGGTTGGCAGGGTTGTTAATGACAGTAATGGCAGTGTGCTACTGCAACAGGATCTAGATAATTTGGGCAGATGGGCTAAGAAGTGGCAACTGAAGTTTAACCTTGACAAATGCAAAGTACTGCATATGGGTAGTAGTAACCCCAGGGAAATGTACCAACTGTGTGGTACTACACTTAAGGTGGTAGAAAATGAAAAAGACCTGGGAGTAATTGTGCAGTCAGATATGAAGTTTTCTGAGCAATGCAGACAGGCTGCCAGGGCAGGTCATGGGGTTTTGTCAATGATATATAGGAATTTTGCTAGCAGGGAAAAGGAGGTGATTATCCCTCTTTATAAGGCAATGGTCAGGCCACGCCTTGAGTTCTGCGTACAGGTCTGGAGGCCTCATTTTAGGAAGGATGTAGATTTACTTGAGCGTGTACAGAGAAGGGCAACAAGATTGGTGAGGAGAATGAAGGGATCTTCTTACCAGGAGAGGCTTAAGTTCTGCAAATTGCAGTGGCTGGAGACTAGGCACCTGCGCAATGATCTGATTGAGGTGTATAAGGCCTTGAATGGGTTGAGCATGCTGAATTCTGATGGAATCCTTCCACTTGTTCAGATTACGAACCTAAGGGGGCATAAATTCAAATTAAGAAAAGACAGATGTAGAATAAATGTGTGGAAATTTGCCTTTAGCCAGCGGGTAGTTAATTGCTGGAACAAACTTCCATCTGTCGTTGTGGAAGTTGATAGGTTAAATAAATTTAAGGAGGAACTGGACAGGCATTTGGAGGGAATGGTGATTTTTTTTTTTTTTTTTTTTTTTTGGCTGATGCTGCATAAGCTCATACACTTGCTTTCTTTCATCACATGCCACTACTACTACTATCAGCAACCTGAACAGATTATCAACACTTAAACCATTGTCATCAAGTAGACCAATGTGATTCAACCCCTTTCTTCTATTGTTAATATAAATAAAGAAATCTTTATTGCATTTCTTGGAATTCTTTGTCAGAGACTCCTTGTAATCTGCCTTAGCTTGCCTAACCTTCTCTGTGACTTGATAATAGACTAATTTATATATACTCTAGGCTTCTGTATCACCTGATAATTTATATGCATTCCACGAATTTTTCTTCCCTGCCACAAGGCTCATAAGTTAATCTGACATCCATTTACGTCTCAAATTATATTTACAAATTAATCTTACGACACCATTCAATCAATGCACAATTACAGCCTTCATTTACTTGTTTAATACCATAGTTCATATTCTGAATTATATTATGGTATATTGTATTATTAATAGAATTATATTAAATGCACAAACCTTTCTTTTTTCTTTTGCTGATTTTGTGAACTATTGATATAACATCCTTTCAATATAATGACCCTTTTTGTTTGATTTTTCTGCAATGGTCAAAAAAAAATAATGAAAAATTAAAATAATATTAGATAAATTATAAAAAATTAATAATATCCTCTTTATATTGAACTCAAAAGTCCATTGTGGTGAAGCTCTTTATAGTGAACCCCAAGGGGCATGACAAAAGCGGTCATTATATCAAAAGGATGTTATATCAGTATTTTGCAAAACCAGCAAAAGAATAAAGAAACATTATTATTATTATTCCCGCTAGAGGGCTAGTATTAGCATGTCTACTGCTAATCAATGCTCCAAGAGAAAATTGGAAATTTTTGCTAGTTGTAAGTTGTTAAATTCATTCTTTTGTTATTTATTTTGTGCAAGTGCTTTATCTGAAACATCTTGTATTCACTATTCCAAAGATTTGCAAAAATGAATCAAAATATATGCAAAAAGTGCAACCTACCGCTGCATGTGCAAGAAGTTGTATGTCATGGCTGCAACAATGGATATCATTACAGATGCTCATTGAAAGAAGCAACCTATAAAGGAATGGCGAAACAAAAGAAACAGCAGTGGAGGTGTATATTGTGCAGGAAAGAAGAGAGGGAAGAAAGAAGTGAAATTTCCTACTCGGCAGAAGAATTTCATGACTTGCTGCATTCACCAAAAGAAGTGAACGAAGACTTAGAAGCTACACAAAAGCAGGCGAACACCCTTAATATGGAAGACATACTGAGAAAGCTATCCAGTAAAATCCATTTGCTGGATTTACTAATAGAGATAGTACCAATAAAGAAGCAAATGGAAGACCTGAAGACAGAAGTAGAAGATATCAAGAAATTGATTTCATTTGTCTCAGATTCCTTTGACAGAATACAAAAAAGCATAAGCAAACTACAGGATTCCAACACAGCAATCGGCAAAAGAATTGTGGAGCTGGAAGCTTCATTCAAGAAAAATTAGGAAAATTCCAACTTGCTTAACTCAAGGATAGACTCGATAGAGCAGCAGTTGCTAGCGAATAATGTAGAAATAGTAGGATTAACCGGATTAGCAGGCCAAGATCTAGAGCCTGTTATACAGCAGCTAGGACTTGCATTGAAACTACAGCACAACAAAGAAATAGAACACTATTACATAACACTATTACATAATACACTATACTGCCATCTACCAAACAATAAGAAAACAAACGACAAGCCAACACTAATTGTGAAGTTTTCAAACCATGTGGCAAAGGAAAAATGGATGAGAAAGGCAAAGGAGATCCGACTAACAGCAAAAGATATATATCAGAACAATAGCAATATCCCAATCTACATAAATGACCACTTAACAGCCCACCTCAAGCAATTGTTTTGGGAAACAAAACAATTAATAAGAACTCACAGTTACAAATTTTTATGGCTAAAACATGGCAAAATTTATGTGAAGAAGAATGAATCTTCAAGAGCCATTAGAATTCAGAGTTCAAAGGATTTGCAGTTTATAAAATAGACTCTTTTATTGTGAATAATTGAAATTTCCAGAAATCTAGACTTAAGGTAAAATTAAGACATCAGGTATGCTTTTTGAGGAATCACAGTTTTTCAATTCACCTTTACATTTTATAAATAATTAAAATATTCAAGCTCCTATAATTGATAAAAAGCAGTTCTTTATGGTAGCTCTAAATATCAGGTCACTAAGAAAAAATTGGTTTAACTTCTTGCAATATATAAATGCAATGAAAGAATATATCTCATGTATAGTTTTAACAGAGGTTAACATAAAAAGTGATGAAATTTTCAATTATAACATACAAGATTATGATAAGGTCTATATATTGAGAGAGTTGAGAAGGGGTGGAGAAATAATAATATACTATAGAAAATGCTTTAGGGAAATACAGGTTTACCACTTAACTCAGTCTTGTGAAAACTGCTGTGTCAAATTATTAGGAGAAGATCCAGAAAACAAATTCATGATTTGTGCTTCTTACAGGCCACCATCAGATTCAATAAACAGCTTCCTAATAGAATTAGAAAACATTATTTTGCAATGGGACGACATACAAACAGATAAGACCATACTAGTAGGAGATTTTAATATTAATTTACTAACCGATGGAACTGATAATGTGATACCCAGATACTCTGCAATCTTAAACAATTATGGATTTGAACATACCTTATTTGGAATAATTAGGCAACAAAGGATGGAGGGTAATAGAACAGTCAGCTCTTGTTTGGACCACCTAATTGCAAATATCAAGTTGAAGTATGCTAATTCCTACATACTATTAAATCAACTTTCAGATCACAGAACATGTATACTAATAGTAGATATGTATTCAAAACAACATCCATATGAAGATATAAAATTAACAAAGGCTACGAAGAAAAATTATTTATCAACAGGTAAACTGAAACAGAACATACAAAACATGTTAATACAAGATCAAGCATCTTACACAACAAATGTAAATGTTTTTTCAAATAAGATAATACAAATGATAAACAATTCAAGGTTTAATACTGAGAGAAAAGTTAATCACACAGCCAACAACACAAACACTGGGAGTAGCAGGATTAAGCTTAGGAAACCTTGGATGACTAAAGAAATAGAAGAACTAATGGTACAAAGGAATAAATATTTCAGGCAGTATAGAAATTGTCCATCAAAGAAAGAACATTATCACAATTATAAAACACTCAGAAATAAAGTGACAGGTATGATAAATAAGCAAAAAAACACATTACAATCATCTTTTCATGGATAAGCAGATAACACAAAGGGATAAATGGAGCATTATAAATAACATGTTAAGTACAAGAAAGAAAAAGTCAAGGGGAAACCAAATTAAAATACTAGTAGAACAGATTTCTGGTGCAAACAAACAATATGAGGCTGCAAATAGGTTTGCCAAAGCTGTATTAGATCTCAGATATTTAATACAATATTGCCAAGATTCCTTTACTCAACAAGATAGGCTTCCTCAGATAATGAACTCTTGTGTAGTCTTAGCTCCACATTATACTGAGATTCTTAAAATTATAGAACAATTAAAGAACAAGAAATCTTACGGACTGGACTGTATTACAGTAACCGAGGTAAAGAGAAACAAAGAACAGTTCTCTGTTCTCTTGGTAGAGCTAATAGCACGGATGTTAGAGTCGGGAAGCTATCCTACAAATTTACTCTCATTTAAGATAATTCCTATATATAAAAAGGGACCACCTGATGACTTTTGCAATTACAGACCAATAACAGTACAATCAGTTTTAAATAAGATAATAGAAAATTATATATTTTCCCATATAAGCAAATATTTACATCAATATGGACTGTTAAACAACTCTCTATTCTCATATCAGAAGGGCAAGGGCACACAGACATTATTAGAGAACTTAGTAGACTCTATAAACTTACATTTAAACAACAATAACTTCATACTGATTTTATTTATAGATTTGACCAAAGCATATGACCTAACTGATATCCCAATATTGCAACAGAAATTACTGAAATATGGTATAAGGGGAAGACTCAATAAACTCCTAGCAAATTATTTAACCAAGAGAAAAATAACAGTAGAAGTAGAAAATACAAAGAGAAAATCTTATAATGTAAAGAGAGGAGTACCTCAGGGCACTCATTTTTGGTAATAAGACCTCCTCATCAAACCTTGGACATTCAACCCTCTATCAAATTGCACAAACATGATTGCCTACATGATCAGAATTTCAAGAATTGCAAATGTCTAACTGTGGAAGAAGTTTCAAATCATTGTTACCTTGGGTTATGGATTGACTACAGTCAAAGTTGGGTAATGCATATAACAAACTTGTACAAAAAAATGAGATTTTATGTGTACTTTTTCTACTACATTAAGAATAAGTTAAATCTTAGAACAAAAGTTACCTTATTTTATGCATTAGTGGACTCTCAACTCAATTATTTAGTAAATATATGGGCACGAGCAAATAAAACAGAAATAAGGGCAATAAACAACTTAATGAATAGGATTCTGAAACTTTTAATGGAGACAAACTCTTGGAATGACCTGAACAAGAGAAGGCAATTTTTGTTGAAACATAAAATACTGTATCCAGTTCAAAAACTGAAGTTAAATCTATTCTTAAAAAATCTTAACACTATTTTTGAAGAGTCGAATCTGCAAAGAAATGTCTCACAAAATTTAAGGAACCCAAAAGCAATTACTTTGCCTCACCCTAGGATACTAAATAAATTTGGAGATAGGCACACAATGAATATAATAAACAACTTGTTGGCTAGCATTGATTTCAGGCTCAGGAGAAGTTACCCCATCTCCAAATTAAAATTCCTAATAAGAAAATTCTTGATACTCAATAACACAGTAGATTAGAATTGATATGCAGATAAACTACTACCTCTGTTTACAGTGTGGAATATACTATGTGTAGTGACTTCATAGTTTTTTCTGTAAGATAACAAATTTGTACAAAACTGTTGTAAAGGAAGAATTACAACTTGTTGTCAAGAAATTTGCTTTTCTTAACAAGTTCATTTATTGTAAACGAATTCTCTTGATAAATAAAATTGTATTGTATTGTATTGTATTGTATTGTATTGTATTATTAGCCATATGGTGCAAGGAAGCCTGAGGCTTATGCTGCACCAGCCAAAAAAAAAAACACAATTTCGGAATTATCTCGAGAGAGAGAGAGAGAGAGAAAACAAGAGTCAGAAGTAGAAGGGGATCACCAAGAAAGAGAAGAATGATGATACTCAGCTCAGAACCATGGGTGTGCCAAGCCATACTCACCAGATGTGAGCCCCTGGGGGTTGTTTGAATATTTAATGATATTCTACTAATACAATACTCATTAATCTAATTCAGAATATGTATTAGCATTAGCAAGGGAAATCTTAAAAATGGCCTACGACACATATTCACCCTTCCTTGAAGATGGTATTAACGAAAAGCCCCCATCCGTCTTCAGGACATCATCTCCCTTTTTACCTATAATTACTCCCCATGCAAGGATTTAGGGCAAATGCTTGCTTTTTCCTTCATCCCCCTTCCAGATATATGCTATTTCAACACCTTTCGAATGGATGCAGCCGTTACTCAAGAAAACCCAAGGTAAGAGAATTCTTCTGTATGTATCCCATGCATTTTTCTTCTCTGCCACATGTCTCATTAATTCATCTGACAACCATTTAGGCCTAAACCTTGAACAATACCAACTAAGAAATATTGTTCAAGGTTTAGGCCTAAATGGTTGTCAGATGAATTAATGAGACATGTGGCAGAGAAGAAAAATGCATGGGATACATACAAATTAATGGGTGACATGGAAGCCTATGATAGATATAAGTTGGTCTGTAACCAAGTCACAAAGGAGATTAGGCAGGCAAAGGCAGACTACGAAAAATCCTTCGCAAAGGATGCAAAGAAAAACAGAAAAGAGTTCTTTACATATTTGAACTCGAGAAGGAAAGGGATGAATCAGATTGGTCCACTGGATATTGATGGTTCAACAGTTGAGGATCCTGCTCAGGTGGCTAGCAATCTAAACGAATATTTTGCGTCTACATTCACGCATGAGGAGTTATTCAGGAAGGAGAATGATGTAGGTAAAGTAAACATTGGCAGTGAGCTGGATGATTTTGTAATAACTGAGAGGAAAGTGGAGGAGAGATTGTTGAGGATAAACATAAAAAAGGCACCTGGGGTGGATGGGATCTATCCAGTTATATTAAAGGAGGCAGCAAAGGAAGTATGCAAACCCCTAGCCATAATTATGAGAGCTTCTTTGGACTCAGGGGAGGTACCCATAGACTGGAGATGTGCAAATGTAACCCCAATTCACAAAGGAGGATCAAAGGCTGACACAAGTAATTATAGACCTGTTAGTTTAACTTCTGTTCCAGGTAAATTAATGGAGGCACTGGTTAAAGAAGCACTGCAGGATCATCTAGACAAGAATTCAGTTATAGCTCAGACGCAGCATGGTTTTGTTAAGGGCAGGTCTTGCCTGACCAATTTGATTGGATACTATGATGTAGTCACAAAAGAACTGGATGCAGGGAATAACTTTGATATTATATATTTGGATCTTAGAAAGGCTTTTGATACTGTTGCACATGGAAGACTGCTGCACAAATTGGAGCAGTGTGGCATTGGAGGCAAATTGCTGCTATGGATAAGGGGTTGGTTGAGTGGGAGAAGACAGAGAGTGGTAATCAATGGACACTGCTCAACGTGGACTAATGTTATTAGTGGAGTTCCTCAAGGTTCAGTGTTGGGTCCGTTGTTGTTTTCGGTGTTTATGAATGATATTGATGATGGGATATCAAGTTTAATGTCCAAGTTTGCAGATGATACAAAGGTTGGCAGGGTCGTTAAGGACACTACTGATGCTATGCTGCTGCAACAGGATCTGGAAAGGTTGAACAGATGGGCTGAGAGGTGGCAAATGAAGTTTAACATTGACAAACGTAAAGTGCTACATATGGGAAACAGTAACCCCAGAGCAACGTATCAACTCTGCGGTACTACACTGACAGTGGTGGAGAATGAAAAGGACCTGGGGGTAATTGTTCAGGCAGATATGAAGTTCTCTGAGCAGTGCAGACGAGCTGCAAGAGTAGCTCATGGTGTCTTGTCAATGATATACAGGAATTTTTCTAGCAGGGATAAGGAGATGATTATCCCTGTATATAAGGCAATGTTCAGACCACACTTTGAGTACTATATACAGGTCTGGAGGCCTCATTTTAAGAAGGATGTAGAGCTCTTGGAATGAGTAGAGAGAAGGGCAACAAGATTAGTGAATGGAACAAAGGGTTGCTCTTATGAAGAAAGGCTTAAGTTTTGCAAATTACAGTGTCTGGAGACTAGGCACCGGCGAGGTGATCTGATAGAGGTGTATAAGGCTTTGAGTGGTTTGAGCATGCTCAATGCCAATGGGATTCTTCATCTTGCTCAGAATAATCACCTCAGAGGGCATAAATTCAAATTGAGGAAGGGCGGATGTCGGATAGATGTGCGGAAATTTGCCTTTGGCCAGCGGGTGGTTGGTTGGTGGAACCGACTTCCATCACTTGTTGTAGAAGTTGATAGCCTAAACAAATTTAAAGCTCAACTGGACAGGTATTTCGAACGAACAGATGGGTGAAATGGGAGTGGGGGTTTTTTTTTTTTTTTTTGGCTGATGCTGAATAAGCTTGCTTTCTTGCATCATATGCCTCTACTAATGCTAATGCTAATAATATTTCTAAAATTTAATATTCCAAAAGTAGCTTATACTATCCTTTTTTTTTTTGAAAAAAATCCACAAAGTTTATTTTAAATCCATAATAAGATTGCAGATCCACTACAAGGAAAAATTACAATAAATTATTAGCATTTGTCCGATTTTACAAAAATTAGCAGGTCTTTACTACTCAAGTTGTCTGTCCAACAGTGTAATAAAGTTTCGAGACTTTAGGACCTCCATATATTTTTTACACTATGTCACTGATGCCGATATGATTGCCATTCTAGTTCAAGGCTTGGTCTTGGATAATGTTTACTTCAAAGTAATTCAGAGTTTAGCTGTGTGCCTGTGTCTGCAAGTCACATTATGTTTGAATGTCATGTTTGTTTTGTTCTGTGCATTATTTTGTGCCTTGTTTGTGCACAAACAAGGCATAAAGTGGTGCCCCTCCTGTCAATTTTTTCTGGATCCGCCACTGGTAGCAGTGGTTATGTTATTTCTTTTGTCTAATTATCTGTGGGAGATATTATTTTTTTGATTATGTACTTCATAAAATGAAGTAGGAGAAATAGGCTAATGAAATCAATGCTGCATTCATGACACTAAATTTCTAAAAGGAAGGGGATGAATCAGATTGGTCCACTTGATATCGATGGTTCAACTGTTGATGATCCTGCTCAGATAGCAAACAAACGGAATGAGTATTTTGCATCTAGATTCACACATGAGGAGCTATTAAGGATTGAAAGTGCCAGAAGGTTATCAAATTGTAGCAGGGTGTTTAATGATTTTGTAATAACTGAGAGCAAAGTGGAGGAGAAATTGTTGAAGTTAAACATAAGAAAGGCACCTGGGGTGGATGGGATCTATCCAGTTTTATTAAAGGAGACGGCAAAGGAAGTAAGCAAGCAAACTCTTAGCCATCATTATGAGAGCATCCTTGGACACAGGGGAGGGGTGCCTCATTAGCCAGGCAGGAAGGAGCAGCAGTGAGTAGCACACGCTTCTTGATTAGACCGGGGTTCGTGCCCGTGACCACCAAATACAGAGGATGCGGAAAGGTCAGGGAATGACCACGGCATATCCCCGGAGCAATATGGCCTTAGTTGCTAATGCTCCTAAAAACCATATAACAACAACTCAGGGGAGGTCCCCACAAACTGCAGCTAGTAGTAGTAGTAGTAGTAGCAGCATGTGATGCAAGAAAGCAAGTGTATGAGCTTATGCAGCATCAGCCAAAAAAAAAAAAAATTCACACCATTCCCTCCAAATGCCTGTCCAGTTCCTCCTTAAATTTATTTAACCTATCAACTTCCACAATGACAGATGGAAGTTTGTTCCAGCAATTAACCACCCGCTGGCTAACAGCAAATTTCCGCACATCTATTCTACATCTGTCTTTTCTTAATTTGAATTTATGTCCCCTTAGGTTTGTAATCTGAAAAAGTGGAAGGATCCCATCAGAATTCAGCGTGCTCAACTCATTCAAGGCCTTATACACCTCAATCAGATCACTGCGCAGGTGCCTAGTCTCCAGCCACTGCAATTTGCAGAATTTAAGCCTCTCTTGGTAAGAGGATCCCTTCATTCCCCTCACCAATCTTGTTGCCTTTCTCTGTACACGCTCAAACAAATCTACATCCTTCCTAAAATGAGGCCTCCAGACCTGTATGCAGTACTCAAGGCGTGGCCTGACCATTGCCTTATACAGAGGGACAATCACCTCCTTTTCCCTGCTAGAAAAATTCCTATATGTCATTGACAAAACCCCATTACCTGCCCTGGCAGCCTGTCTGCATTGCTCAGAAAACTTCATATCTGACTGCACAATTACTCCCAGGTCTTTTTCATTTTCTACCATCTTAAGTGTAGTACCACACAGTTGGTACGTTTCTCTGGGGTTACTTCTACCCATATGCAGTACTTTGCATTTGTCAAGGTTAAACTTCAGTTGCCACTTCTTAGTCCATCTGCCCAAACTATCTAGATCCTGTTGCAGTAGCACTCTGCCATTACTGTCATTAACAA